>NW_027669414.1:0-142088 GCF_964194185.1 Rhinolophus hipposideros | reverse complement strand
TCACTTAACTGAAGTAGGTGAAGATTTCAATGAAGAATTTCCCGTTTCTTCCTTAGTCTTATATATGGTGCATCCAAAGTCAGCTAGAATTCAAGTAAGTTAAAGCTACTTGGCAGGCTCAAAACAATAATATTAGTGATAATTCTAGTAAACATTGTCATCGTTGAGTTAACGGTGCTCATAAGCATGTGCTGGGCACTGAATCACATGCCAGGTCATGACACACGACCGTACTTGAAGGAGATATTATTTCCCTCGTTTCCACATCGGGAAACATGTTTGGTGATGACAGTAATGTTCCCACGGTCACACACGTGACACGTAGGAAAGCTGAGCTTTTAACCCAGTCCTGAGTGAACTGAAAGCCCATCTCTTTTTTAATCACCCATCTATGACTTGTTTCATTAAAGAAGAAGTTTATTCAGTTAATGTTGTCTTTCTCCCTTCTACCCATACCAATTAAAAATGATTTAAAAAAACATCAAAATAGACTAGAAATGAAAAAAGAATAAAAACTGAGGAATATCTGGTAGTAGTAATTCACAGTCATTTAGGGAAAACCCTATAACATCAGTATTCCTTCAGGAAAACAATTTAAAGCAGAGTCATCCAAACAACAAAATCAACTCCTATTTATGTTTAACGTGCATCTTTTAAGGAAACCTGAATACACAGTAGAGGTTAAAAAAACTGTCAGAGAGACTAAACCCAATATTGTATCATAAACTAAGTTAGAGTCCATACTATACAAAACTAGTAAAATTACCGTGAAAACCCTTTAGCTAATATAATACCATGTGACCAAAAACTGCAATGACAAATGACATCAGTCGATATCATAAATGAATATGAATCCTGCAGGATACGGTTCTTCCTGTTCACCAGTCAGAATAATTGCTATTCTACCTAACTGACGATGTGCTGATATTTTTCACTTTGTAATTATAGGTTAATCCTCTTCTTCTTAATTTAATCTTTCTGACTTGAGTAACTGTTACCGCTCTAAAACAGTTCTAAGTTAAAAAACAAACAAACAAGTACCTTTTCCACTTATCAACTGCATGTATGTTTGCATGTCTCTCGAGTAAATATTCCACCATTTTCGGGCAGTTCTCATTCACAGCAAATAAAAGTGGTGTAAAACCAAACTGTAAAACAGAGAAAACAATTTATAGCTTAAAAAACTACGTAGTTCTAAATTGAATTTGAAAACTCATAAAAGATCCTCTAAACTTGAACATACACTAGAGAAAGTAAATAAAAAGTAGCCCTCTGTGTTGTCGTCTGCTGCTCCTTCCCTTTAAAATATCCTCCCCCTTCCTCTCCAACAGATGGACTTCCACCTCATTCTCCAGAACTCCCTTCAAACACTGACAGTCCTGGTGCCAAGAACTTTGCTCCCATCACAATCTCTATCGCACTATACTGCAGTTATTTTATCGTTCCCCACCTGAACCCAGAGCCTTCTGAGGGCAGGGGCTATTCTCCATCCCTGTATCTCCAAGCTCGAAAACATAGACGTAAATGCTTTAAGTCGTTTCATTGAATTGATAACCTAAATAATTATTTCTGGGGTAGTGTTTGTTACATTATATTCCAAAGAATATGTACTTTAGCAGAAATTAATTACTGTGCCCCAGTAGGAAGATTCCAGAAAGATCACCTGTGTTTGAGAAGTATTATAAAACTGTGCTTTATATGGTTATTACTAAAGAAGTGTTTCAGGTTGCTTAATCCCGATTTGACAATACTTTTCTGTGGCAAACATTAACGTTTGAAATATCACAGAATTTCAGGGATACAGTTCGGAGAGCTTTCCAACAGAGGTGAGGTTTTCTGCAGCTTATACAAACTTGCTTGCTTCTCTTCTATCCATGTTCTCAGGATCCCAGATGTCAACTTCAGGCTCTCCTGCTCCAAAAGGGTCACTAAGGAAGTGGACTCTAAATTAAAAAGAGTTAGGCTTCAAATGACCTTTGATTGCTTATCACTAAATGGTCCATTGGTTTTCTCCCATTATAAGACGATGGGTTTTTATCTTAGCTGTTGGTAAGCTCAATGTGAAATTTTATTCTCAGTTACAATGATAACCTTGGGACCCCAATGCCTATCTACTTTCTGAAAAAATCTCTTTTTTATTCTGGTTCTATTTTAATTGCTACTTAAAATTATTTTATAGCTCAGGCAAAATGTAACTCCGAAATAAAATATCATGGCTTATCAGTTCACGTTTTAATGCTGATCTATATGGATGATTTTTAGCATCATGAAAGCGACTAAATCACTTGCATTTTTAAGGAACCACGTTGAGGAGGATGATAGAATACTGCCTGCAATATGCATAACATCTACAACTATAACCATCATTGACCTCATAAGACTTAAAGACATTTCAATGGGTATGATTCTTTATAGGACATATAATGAAAAAGGAAGTTTTTTGGTTTTTGTTTTTTAAAAAGAAAAACTTAGAATTCTAGCTTGAAAAACTCACTCTCATTCTAAGGAGATTAATATAGAATACATATAATAAATCAATATAGACTGTCTTGAAAATCTTGAAGCGTTTATCAAAATATTCTATAAAACAGGAATCGCACACTCCAGTGCTTACGGAGGCAAAGAAGGTGACCCAAGTAAGTGAAGAACCCAGGTGGGGACAGTGGCACACTAGGGAACACATGTCTCATATAAGAGGTGCAGCCTCGCCACAGGACACCCAACTGTAGTCAGGGCTCAAGGGGACCAGGCTTGATTCTTTCAGAGAAGCTTGACATCCTTACTTCTTCATGAGTCTCCAAAACTTTCGATGTTGACTCAACATATGGAGGCAAACGAAACATATTGAGGAGCCATAATTAGTCCGTGGCCCACTTGGAATTTTTTATCTGCTGTTTCCAAATGTTTGTGTATAATGTGAATATTTGTATGTAAAATCTTTCTGTTTTTTAGTATCATATGCTTCATTAAAAAACTGGGCCCCAACATGCAATAAAACTGTCATTTAGACTCATTACACCCACTTCAAGAATTTTTCCCATTCTTATTCAAACCATAATCTATTTGTATTCATTTTTCAGATTGTTAACCCAATGGATAATTACATTATAGAACTGCTGACACTAAATTATTGACACTTCCCATCTGTATTGCTACTAACTTCACGGGATTTCATGTTTAAACCTACCATCGTGATTATGCCACGGCTCTATGAATTTCACAGACATACTGAGAGAGTTTATCACACACCTTCGATCATTGCAGCAACATTTACGGTGGCCCAGAAATGGAAACAACAAAACTGTCCTTCAATAGATGACTGGATAAAAAAGATGTTGTATGCAAACACAATGGCATACTACTCTGCCATAGAAAAAAATGAAATGCTGCCATTTGGGACAACATGGATGGATCATGACAGTATTATGCTATGCAACACAAATCGGACAGAAAAAGTCGAGGACCATACGACTTCACTCATATGAGGGATATGAAACTGAAAGCAACAGACGAACAAGACAAGGAAACAAAAACTCACAGACACAGACAACAGTTCAGTGGTTACCAGAACATAAGGGGGGACGGTGGATAGTAGAAGAGGGTAAGGGGGGTCAAATATACGGTGAAGGCAGAACTGACTCTGGGTGGTGAGCACATACTATGACATATAGATGATGCATTATAGAAATGTACACTTGAAACCTATTTAAATACAATAACCATTGTCATCCTAATAAATTTAATTAAAAACAAAGAAAAGAAAACTGGAGATTTACAGAACAACAGGCAAAAAAAGCAGGTTCACAATTTCCTATTACTGCAGGAAAACCCCGCATGCAGTAAGCATTTGTTGATCTAACAACCTGAGCACAAACAAACATGCAAAACTCTTTTTTTTTTTAATTAATTAATTTATTTATTAGTTTCAGGTGTACAAAACAAGGTAATACTTAGACGTTCATCATTTATATCCCTCATACTGTGAACCCCCCTGCCCCCATCCACTATCCCTCCGACCTCACACTGAACCATCACATTATATATATAAAATTATAGTTGGCATTCATTAATGTTTAGCTTCTGATGTACAATGCCATGATCAGGTATCCACAGTATCCCTGAGGTGGTCTCCCAAATAGGACGCATGTCCATCGGCAAAACTCTTAAAGGGCCCGATTCTATGCATTAGGAGACCACCCATCAGCAAGTTTCTAAAGATTCTCAGAGCACCAGTGAATGACTGATGGCTGAAAGGAAAAAGGTGTTCTTCTTTAAGCCAGTAGATACTGCCAATGATATTTCCTTCCACTTCTCGAGCCCAGAGGTACAGACAGTTCAAAAGTCAGGCAAAGAGTGTTGGGAAGGAGAGAGCTGAAGGAAAATCACCTCTCAAACTCCACCTCTTCTAGAGATTTCTTAAGTATTTGAGATCTGCGAATTGATATATTGCACTAGTAGTTCTTAACCAAGAGTTGTATCAGAATCTCAGGGAAATATTTCTAAACAACACATGTCCAGGCCTTATTAGCTTTACATAGTCAAAACCTTCAGGAAGAGCCTAGCTTGTAAATGGTTGTGAATGTTTTTAAAGTTCCTAGGGTGACTGTGATTCGCCAGCATAATTCTAGCCAAGAACTAGTCCAGTAGACGATCACTTCAGTCTCCTCTTCTCTCGCCTATGTCACCAATTTCCTCTGATATTGAGGATTAGGCCAAATAAAAGTGGAAGAGACATGTCACTTATGAAAACCACACTTAATTTCCTGGGTAGGAGTGGAAACGGGATTAACAATTAAAATGCAACTTGATTTCATTACTGCTAAACTCCTTACTTCTCATGGGACAGTCTACATTTCACAGCAGAGTTTAGACTCTTACCTAGGTGGCTCTTTCTGCCAGAACAGATGATATGTCACTTAATTATCTGTCTTTCCTTCCTTTCCCACTTAATTGCCACCTGTTCACTGTAATCTGGTGGATTCGGAGCCTTCCTAGATGTGGTCTTAGGGGAATTTAAAACTCACTAACTCTCTCTCCCAAACTAAGGATTATTATCCCCCAAAACTGAAGAGGACCTTGACTAAGCATATAAACTGAAGGAAAACAAAAATAAAAAAACCTCTGTTTATTAATTAAACTTATTGGGGTGACATTGATTAGTAAAATCACGTTGGTTGCAAGTGTCATTTCTATGATACAGCATCTGTATATCGCATTGTGTGCTCACCACCAGAGTCAGTTCTCCTTCCACCACCATTATGTTTGACCCCTTTTTCCTCATCTATCACCCCTCCCGCCTTTACCCTCTGGCAAATATTGAACTGCTGTCTGTGTCCATGAGGTTTTGAAAAACCTCTTCTTGTTATTTCCCCTCAATAGCCAAATTTCCAAATTGCCCTGCATATTTCTGATAGTTATTTCCTTTCCCTTTCCTTTTTACCTCTTAGGCTTTAGCCAATGAAAACTAAATAGCTTTATATAAATCATTTGTTTATAAATAGCAATTTGTCAACAGCGGGAAGATTACTATGATATTGTAAAATGCTTTTGTTTGTTTGAGTTTTAAGGTAAAGCCGATTTCAAAGGCAAATTTTGCTTTCCTGCATTGTTTTGCATTAATTGGAAAACAACTCGGACGTGAAAAAACACTTAAAAAAGGAAGTGTTGCCTGTTACAAGTGTTGTTTTCACAAGTAATTTATCATAAGTGCATAAAAGAGAGCTGTGCCCTCTACTGCTACTTTAGAGGTATCATCACGTAAAGTAAAATTTTAGAAAATTAAGTTCCAACTGTTTGCATTCAGGGAACACTTGAGCTTCCAAAGGTGTAAAATTGACCCTTCCTCTGTCAACCAAGGGCATTCCTGCTGGGGTTGCAGTGGCGAGCGGTGATGTATGTCCAAGAACAAAAAGGGGTGAACGCGTCCCCATCACCTGCTCCCTCTGTACACCTAAAACCCGCCCAGCACCTCCGCCAGCCTGAGCAGGAGCCCCACTCCGAGGTGGAGACCCCAAGGGGGGCCGTGGCTGGCAGAGTGGCTAGGAGCACAGGCCGATGCCCTTGCTGGATGTCCAAACGTGCTGGCCCTCCTGCCCCGATCTTCAGAATCCCCGAGGCCTGGGGTGCTCAGGGCCTGTGTCCTGCTGCTTCCCCTCCCTACCTGCACCCCCCAGCTCCCTGGCGGGACCCAGGCTCACCCATCTCCTAGGCCCTGCCCTGCAGCAGCCACCCCCACATACTTCCCTCCCCCCGGGTCGTCAGTCCTTGGTGGGCTCTGAGCCTGCCACCCACTCCCACGCAGTAACAGGACTGTTACAGGACAGAGCTGGGCCCTTTCTGTGGCCACCTCATTTCCCCTTCCTGACTTGGCTTTGGACTTGTTTCTATGGCGACAGGGAGCGATGTACAGCATGCAGTATATGTCGACTAGAAATAAAATGCTTGTGACTGAAACACACGTATAACAAATATTGTGTAAATACAGTCTGTGGATCTATACCTCATTGGTTGCTTCCATATCTGCCTGATGTTGCAGCAGCTGTTCAACTATCGCGGTGTTTTGCCCTATGGCCGCGTAGTGGAGAGCCGTGTTGTCACAATCGTCCTTCACATGTGGATCCGCTCCATGTTGTAGTAGGATTGTTGCACACTCCTCTTCCTGGCTCTCCACGGCCTGTCAGGATTACGTCATTAAATAAACGGTAAATTATGGGAATTCAAAGTAAGCATTCCACAAGTTTCCACAATTAGTTATAGTTAATTGAGATAAATTCATTTTTATTCTAAATACTAAAATAAAATCCATCTCCTGTTGACAGAGCTGGCTACCACATACCTTTATTAGAGCTGTCTTGTTTCTGTTGTCACCGAAATTCATCTGGCATTTTTTCTCTGCTAGAAGAGTCACCACTTCCGAATGGCCAAAGGTGCAGGCCAAATGGAGAGCAGTCCTATGAGGGTGAGAGGACATTTAGGACATTACAGGGCACTGTCTCAAACATGCAGCTCTGCACGCAATTGTAAACATGACACGCCACTCCAATGCCTTCAGAACCAACATGGAGTTTTCTTCTGCACAAAGTACAATATTCACGAGCTCTGCTTACTCGCCACACTAAGGAAAGAGCAGCCTATGTGACTACAGAGAGCATGCCCTGGGGAATCAGCTCAACTCGGTTTGATCCTAATTTAATTCGACCACTTATTAGCTGTCCCTTAGCCTTTGTGTGCCTCCATTTCCTCATCAACAAAGTGGGGATAAAAACAGTAGTTAACACTGTTGTGGGCTCACATGGGAATCTATGTAAAGTGTTTACTTAGGTTCCTAGCACAAAACACACAGCTCAGTAACTGGTAATATTATCAGAATTATTACCATCACTACTACTTTACAAGACAACATTTCAATTAAGTAAAATGATATCATTCCACCTACTTTGCAGCTATGTTTTAAGGATTAAGAAAGAACACTGTATTTCAGTGGTTCTAAGATGCTTCTTTTCTCATATTTTAACACCTCTGACTCTGGAAGGCAATGTACAATTCAGAGTGCCTTGAAAGTATAGTTGGCAGCATTTAAATAATTTCTTACTGGTATTTACAAGAACCGGCATCTTACCACCCTGACGTGAAGTGAAATAATGGAAACACACCAGACCTTCCGCAGTTCTCGTCATAAATTGGCATCTAAATAAATGTTCATTCTTAAGGGCATCATGGGGAAAGAGGACTAAAATCACAAAGTAATTCTTGTTTTGATTTTCAAGAAACTTGAAGCCAAAGGAGACTCAGCATTCAAGTGACTAAGGATGGCTCCTTTCATTGTCTGTTTCGAGTCATAGATTATATGAAAATCGGACGATTTCCAGTGATCGATACTCATATTTAATACTATTGTACACTAGGTAAACAGCAAGTTTGGTTACTGTTCACAATGTCCTAACTGTAGAAATCCTTTTATTTGAAACGAGGGAGGAAAAGCTTCAATGGAGATTAGGTACTATTACGTCCATTTACAATTTTTCATTTCGCTCCTACTGGGCAACATAAAGTTTTTAAGGATGAAGAGGGCCTGAGAGATAGATTCTGAGAGTCCCGAGTAGACTGTGTCTGCTCCGTAACAGTTATTCAGTGTATATTTGATGAATAAATGGATTGAAAGAAGGGATAACTACAGCTGGAGAGTTCAATGTTTTTAAACAAAATGTTTATAGTAAAGCAGTACTTCTGCAATAGTAATAATCACTTATATGTGCTATTTTTGATTTCCATAAAGACAGAACCAAAATGATGAATCAAAAATCACTTAATGTTATAGGTAATGAAGCTCTATATAATAAAAAAATAAGTGTGTACAGAAATATAGATACATGAACTTCTACCGGCACAGATAAAAAGACTGCCTTTACTTCTGAAGAGGCTAAAAGTTGCCAGAAAATACCAATCTTTAAAAAAAAAAAATTGAAAATAGAAGTGAGAAATTGTTTTAATCTGTACAAGATTCATATTCCTGGGAATAATGAAATATTACCTGGGACTACTTTATTAATAATAAACTGTTACTAGAATTTCTGTATATGTTCAGTGTAGAGATCAGACTTTTTAAAAAAGAAAATGTCACTGTACAAATACTCAGTAATCAAGTTTGCACATATTTTTGGCTAAAATAACATCGTAGTCTGTGTGTGTGTATAATCAAAGGAATTCTTTCTCCTTTTCCAATCTACCAAAGTACATCTTTGCATGTAAACATGTATGTATTATCCATACCACCTTCAGCGGTCTCAGGTAATTCCATCCTACAGATGCACTGCAATTTATTTACGAAATGTGTTGATGTGAGTTTTTCACAATACATTGATATTGTAAGCAGTGCTGAGAAAAGCAAATTGTATGTGATTTATATAATTATTTCATAAAAACATTTTAGCACTTGGAATTGATGAGTAAAGGGAATATACATTTTTAAATGTGGTACTTATCACCAAAATGAAAAGTCACCAAACTTTGAAAAGTCTGAAGCAACTTTAATTTGAAGCAGAAGTACAAGTACCATGACTCCTCATCTTCTCAACCTTTGAGGATGGAAAAGAAGTTTTCATTTCTCTTTCAACTTTAATTCCTTTTTTTTTTTTTACCTGGGGCACTAAATATTGGTCACTTATAGATACACAGAAAGAACTTGGTCCAATTCAAAATTCGAGCGCTTTTTTCTGTTGATTTCAGACACTTCTCTATAAAACAAAGATACACTTTTCCCTGATATGTGTATGCTGTACATAATTTGCAAGTACCTTTTCTTTTATTTTGTTAGTATTATTTTCTGATATACAGAGACTATTGATTTCTTATATTGCTCAACCAACCTTCTGAACTCTTGGTTTTTTTGAAGTCTTCGCCAACATAAAAAATTGTATAAATAGGCATTTCTGTTTTCTTCTGGTACCTTCCTCATTTTGTATATTTATAATTTTTAATCTACAGTACATCTGGAACTTATTTTTGTGACATGAAAATCTAACAAATTTTCTCCAAATACTTAACAGGTATTTCTCCATCATTCATGAGTAATTCATATTTTCTACTAACGCGAAATGTCATCACTATGAAGCTCTAACATCCTGCATATATTAGGGTGTTTGGGCATTTTCTGCTATATTCCAATCATTTATCTCTCTTTTCAGCTCTTAGTAAAGAAATGGTGGCAATAGAGCACCCGTTGACACCTAGAAGGGCAAATCTTCGTCTACTATGCAGAATGATTCTTAATTTTATCACTACAATCAAAGAGACACCATGTGCAACCCAAAACTTTTAAAACCCTGAGAGTTTAGTTGGCTTGTGGAAAACTGATAACTAGAGGAAGAGCACACGCGGTGAGAAAACGAGTCTTCCTAGACAGACCACAGCCATCTTCCACTGGAAGCTTCCCTTCTAAGGCCCCTCAATAAACACCATACATACATGGGTGGACACTGATGTAAAACGGATACTGGGTTTTAGCTGATTTTTTTAGCCCACAAGTCGCTCTATTATGGGAATCAGTTTTCTCATTACGCACTTTTCTGTAGTGTTTAACAACATGGTCTAAAACTGTGCACATCAAAAGTAAAATGCTTCTTTTTCAAATGCTATACTTCTTTTCATTTCTATTACTGATATTTAGTTGAATTTGTTTAAAATTGTCAGTAAAGTGCTTTGTAAGGGGAATTATGAGTGACGGGACCTTGAGAGTTTGTCCTGGTGCTCACCACGGCGGCCTGGGCCCTGCCCCCGGGGTAAGGGCCCCACCAGCGTACCGCCCCTCCCAGGCCCCTCTCCCAGGCCCCCGCCGCCTCCGGCCCGTGCCCTGCGGCCCCCCAGGCCCGCTCACCTCTTCTGCAGGTCTCTGTCATCCAGTCTCTCTGGATGGAGCGAGAGCAGCCTCTGCACTTCTGATACGTTGCCCCTGGCGGCAGCTCTGTAGATTTGTATGCGATCTCTGCCTTGGTTGCAGTACCCGGACTCCGAGGTGACCCCACCTCCGGCCTCAGGCTGCCAGCCACCACCATCGCTCTGGGGTCTCCTTCGGAAACCCAAGCGGGACCTGACCTTCTGAAGCCCAGAGCCAAAACACTTCTTCATGGCCAAGCCACGGGCTTCAGAACCTCCTCCGCACTTCTCACGCCTGTTTTCTCCGCGCCCAGCCAACAGTAGCCTCTAGAGCAGCCAACTCCAGTCGCCACAGTATCCCCGCAGGACAGCAAGGCGGTTTGGAATCTCTCCGCCCGGAACGGCCGTCACCAAGCAACGGTGCACGGGGCAGAGGCCGAGGGCTGCGCATGCGCACAGAGCCCCGGGGCCAAGGTCAAGGGCACCCGGAGCCCACGTGCAAGGCCCAGGCGCCTCAAGCTTCAGAGGTGGCCTGTGGGCAGCGCTGAGTTCCATTCGGACCTCGGTGGGCGCTGGCCCAGGCTTCTGCTGGGTCGTCTGAGCAAAATGAAATAGGAAATTTCATTTCCTGAATTAAGAAAACAGGTATGTAACAGGCAGAGAACTTGGGGGAAGCAAAAACCATAAATGAGAGAAGAAAAAAAAAACTTTATGTACCCTAAAACTGAAATGTATTAATTTCGATGTATAAAACACAAAAGCATTTAAAAGCTTGATTTCCCAGAGAAAACTCTTGTATTTTGAAACGTTTTATTTTCAACCTCAATATCTATCACCTTAGACCCAAAAATCTTCTTTAAAAATTGGAGTATACTTTGTACTTATCTGCTTTTTGAATAAGGCCTGTGAAACTAGAAATCTCTTTCTCTTTTCAGTATATATGTTAAGAAAGAAAGGAAATTTGCTGTTTTGCCTCAGGATTTCACCGATTTATTCAGTCTAGAATGGCCAGAAAAGATCCACATTTCCAATCCTTTCTTTAGTTGGTATTATATTCACTTGTCAATTTGTGACAACTGGACCAGTATTATTATAGCCGGTTTGATTTTCAGACACCTTTTTAAAAAGCCACCTTAGGAGGCTGGCGGGCAGCACTGCGGGCCCGCGGCTCGGGGGGCTCGGCCGGCTCGGGGGGCTCGGGCGGCTCGGGGGGCTCGGGCGGCTCGGGGGGCTCGGCCGGCTCGGGGGGCTCGGGGGGCTCGGGCGGCTCGGCCGGCTCGGGGGGCTCGGGGGGCTCGGGGGGGTCGGGCCGTTCGGGGGGCTCGGGCGGCTCGGGGGGCTCGGGCGGCTCGGGGGGATCGGGGGGCTCGGGCGGCTCGGGCGGCTCGGGCGGCTCGGGGGGCTCGGGCGGCTCGGGGGGGCTCGGGGGGGCTCGGGGGGGCTCGGGCGGGCTCGGGCGGCTCGGGCGGCTCGGGGGGCTCGGGCGGCTCGGGGGGCTCGGGCGGCTCGGGGGGCTCGGGGGGCTCGGGCGGCTCGGGGGGCTCGGGGGGCTCGGGCGGCTCGGGGGGCTCGGGCGGCTCGGGCGGCTCGGGGGGCTCGGGCGGCTCGGGGGGCTCGGGCGGCTCGGGCGGCTCGGGGGGCTCGGGCGGCTCGGGGGGCTCGGCCGGCTCGGGCGGCTCGGGGGTCTCGGGCGGCTCGGCCGGCTCGGGGGGCTCGGGCGGCTCGGGCGGCTCGGGGGTCTCGGGCGGCTCGGCCGGCTCGGGGGGCTCGGCCGGCTCGGCCGGCTCGGGGGTCTCGGGCGGCTCGGGGGGCTCGGGCGGCTCGGGCGGCTCGGGCGGCTCGGGCGGCTCGGGGGTCTCGGGCGGCTCGGGGGGCTCGGGCGGCTCGGGCGGCTCGGGGGTCTCGGGCGGCTCGGGGGGCTCGGGGGGCTCGGGCGGCTCGGGGGGCTCGGGGGGCTCGGGGGTCTCGGGGGGCTCGGGGGGCTCGGCCGGCTCGGGCGGCTCGGGGGTCTCGGGCGGCTCGGGGGGCTCGGGGGGCTCGGGCGGCTCGGCCGGCTCGGCCGGCTCGGGGGGCTCGGGCGGCTCGGGGGGCTCGGGGGGCTCGGGCGGCTCGGGGGGCTCGGGCGGCTCGGGGGGCTCGGGGGGCTCGGGCGGCTCCGGGGGCTCGGGGGGCTCGGGCGGCTCGGCCGGCTCGGGCGGCTCGGGGGGCTCGGGCGGCTCGGGCGGGTCGGGGGGCTCGGGGGGCTCGGGCGGCTCGGGGGGCTCGGGCGGCTCGGGGGGCTCGGGGGGCTCGGCCGGCTCGGCCGGCTCGGGCGGCTCGGGGGTCTCGGGCGGCTCGGGGGGCTCGGGGGGCTCGGCCGGCTCGGGCGGCTCGGGGGTCTCGGGCGGCTCGGGGGGCTCGGGCGGCTCGGGGGGCTCGGGCGGCTCGGGGGTCTCGGGCGGCTCGGCCGGCTCGGGCGGCTCGGGGGGCTCGGGCGGCTCGGGGGGCTCGGGCGGCTCGGGGGGCTCGGGGGGCTCGGGCGGCTCGGGGGTCTCGGGGGGCTCGGCCGGCTCGGGCGGCTCGGGGGGCTCGGGCGGCTCGGGGGGCTCGGGGGGCTCGGGGGGCTCGGGCGGCTCGGGGGGCTCGGGCGGCTCGGGCGGCTCGGGGGGCTCGGGCGGCTCGGGGGGCTCGGGGGGCTCGGGCGGCTCGGGCGGCTCGGGGGGCTCGGGCGGCTCGGGCGGCTCGGGGGGCTCGGGCGGCTCGGGGGGCTCGGGCGGCTCGGGCGGCTCGGGGGGCTCGGGCGGCTCGGGGGGCTCGGGGGGCTCGGGCGGCTCGGGCGGCTCGGGGGGCTCGGGCGGCTCGGGGGGCTCGGGCGGCTCGGGCGGCTCGGGGGGCTCGGGCGGCTCGGGCGGCTCGCGTTCGCTGCTCGCCCTTAGTTCCTGCCGGCCCCCGCGGGGCGCATTGCCGCCGGGATCGGTCCATGTCTTGGGCCGCCGCTCCTTCCGCCGGCGCCCGGGGGGCCGCGACAGCTGTGAGGTGGGGGCGGCCGCGGCAGGCAGCGGTGCCGGCCGCCGGGGCAGGGTCCGGGAGCTCGGCGCGGCGGGCGTAGGTCTATGTCGCGGGCGGCCGCGGAGGGACGATGCGCGAGTACAAAGTGGTGGTGCTGGGCTCGGGCGGGGTCGGCCAATCCGCCCTGACCGTGCAGTTCGTGACCGGCACCTTCATCGAGAAATACGACCCCACCATCGAGGACTTCTACCGCAAGGAGATCGAGGTGGACTCGTCGTCGTCGGTGCTGGAGATCCTGGACACGGCGGGCACGGAGCAGTTCGCGTCCATGCGGGACCTGTACATCAAGAACGGCCAGGGCTTCATCCTCGTCTACAGCCTCGTCAACCAGCAGAGCTTCCAGGACATCAAGCCCATGCGGGACCGGATCATCCGCGTGAAGCGGTATGAGAAAGTGCCAGTCATCTTGGTTGGGAACAAAGTGGACCTGGAAAGTGAGAGAGAAGTGTCATCCAATGAAGGCCGAGCCCTTGCTGAAGAGTGGGGCTGCCCCTGTATGGAGACTTCTGCTAAAAGTAAAACAATGGTGGATGAACTCTTTGCAGAAATTGTGAGGCAAATGAACTATGCCGCGCAGCCTGACAAAGACGACCCATGCTGTTCCGCATGTAACATACAATAGCATTCAAAAATGGCTCTCCTGGACAGGATTTGCCCCATATCCTAGGCGATACAAACGCCGTCTACTCGACTGCGGAGTTTGCAGGACATGTGGTGTGATCTACAGTGAAATAGCTGCCCTTATTCAGAATTCAGCCGTGATTGTCAGTTGACGTCTCTGAGTAACATTTGGGTTCAGTAACTACAGTTTTCACCATTGTCCTCAGTCTCCTGTATGCACCTGCAACTTTAAGGCATAGCCAATCGATCTTCAGGGTGATCTCCTTTGAAAGCTATGATGGCATGGTCCCTGAGTTGACAGAAGCAACTATTGTATAAATTAAAAATAATCACAAGAGAGAACCCAGAAGAATTCCTGTGACCACTTACAATTAAAATATTTTGTCTTCTTTAAAAAAGAAATAAGTAAAGGAGAAATATTTTCCTACGAGAGTACTGAATTTTCAGGCATTGAGATAGTGCTTCTAACCAATGTATTCTGTCAAGTAACATAATAACAGCTGACCTGCCAGCAGCATTACAGGGAGAGATTCTTTGCTCAGCCGACACATTTCTGTTTTTCAAAATTGATGCTTAATTGTAGATGTTATCCTAATTTGTGACACGGAACTAATTCATGCATCAATCCTTAGTAGAGCATAAGTCAGAACAGGTTGTGTAAAAATACAATCTGGTTTTAAATGTGTTAAATCACCTGCTTTGCCACAGAAAATGGAGGCTCTCACAAGGGTTTGATCCGAATTACAACCCCAAACCCACCCTCTGTTAACCAAGCAGGTATGGTCTTGATTACTTTACTGAACAAGAAGGAAGAGCAACTGGGATGCAAAGAGATTGCCTCGCCTTACTAACGAGAAGCGTTCTGATAGACTGACTAGTACCATCATGTAAGGAAAATGAAGCCATGCTGCATCCACATGTTCCCATTTGTAGAACCTCACAGGACACTACAAATATCTTGCATTTTTACGTTTGTTTAAGCAGCAAATTCCTTCTTGCCTTTAAGGGCTATGGTTGTGGTGTGATTCTTGGTTAACCTGCTTTCAAAATCGAGTTTGCTCTAGCAGAGCTTTATTGCAGGCATTTAAAAAAATTGAATAACCATGTGAAATAATTTGGGCTTAAAAGTAGAACGTAAATTATAGAGTGGAAGGTAAGGGACAGAAAAACCTTTTATCTTTCATTTTCCTGGAGAATTATATTAAGATTTTCTTATAACAATTTTGCTCTGATTACTGAAGTGGCAAATAAAGCTAGAGAATATTTTGTTGTGAAAAGGTGCTCAAGCTCTGATACTCTTGGTTTTCATAGCCGTGAAGTATTTATCATTTGCATGAGTAATGGCACAGGAAAAATCTATTCATACATTTTACAATCAAGTGTAGAAGGGTTTTTAACTAACTTCAGAGTTACAAATGCTAAAGAGAGTATCTTGAGCTGATTCTCTGGAGATAAATTTGGCCTTGAACTGCAATATCACTGAGCCTGTGATCTACATACTGCCCCATGTTTTGTTGGTTTCACACTCTTGTGCAAGTAACCTCTGGTCTTATGTGTGTAACTGAGAGAAGACTGTATGTGTGCATGTGTGTTTATTGTTCCTAAGAATTTGGCACAAGTTGGAGATAATTGCCTATACTGAAAATCCGTACTGCAGAATATAAATTATTTAAATGTTTATTATACATAATTGAAATCATTGGTGCCCACACCCCCCCTCCCCAAGTGTTTAGTAAATTGGCATTAAGCTTAGAGGATAGAAAAAGGTGGACTTTTCATAGATAAGAAAACAGACTATGTGGGGGAAACCAGGCCATGGTGATCAGCGTCTTTGAATTGTGAATGTTTGCATTCTTCAGTATAGGTTTTCTTATACCCCAATTATAAGCACCTCATTTATAGAACAAAAGCCCTAACCAGTTCTATTGAAACAAATTTCATTGTGTAAAATTCGACTCAGCATGTAGAGAAATCAAAGATTCGAGAAATACGATTTATCTACTGAAACAAATATTTTGTTAGTGAATTGGTTGAGTTTTAAAGCCTCTCACTTCTCAGAATGATTGATTTTTAGAATTCCATATTTAATAGCAATTTATCACAACTAAAATTACTTATTAGAAACATCTAATAACATTCACATTATGGATTGCTATGCAGATAAGAAAAATAATATGAACAGTATGGCAAAATGTAAGGTGGAAAAGATTATCTTCAAATTGGGGTTTTACTTAGAAGTGATTGTGTCAGACAATAAGGTGGGCTTTTACTGTAAAGATGTTACTAATAACTGACTTAGTGGCTGCCTGATCACAGTGTTTCCACACAGCCTACATATTTAGTGACAAAGCATCAAAGATCCAGAAACGGGGAAACCCTCGTGCGCTCTTACTGTTGGTATTTCATCTGGTATGACTATAACTCAGCTTGAATGAATGTGTTTGTTGAGATGTTAATAAAAAGCTTAAGAACAAGATTAAATTTGTTGGCACATGAAGTAAAATAGTGGCTACAGAGAAAAGTTTGTGACCTTGTGTCACTATTTATTTTATGCCCTGATCAGACTAGCAACTAGATAAGTGAAAGTTTTTCTAACATGCCTTAAAAATATTATGGTTTGATCCAAAGACCCACTTCTTTTTTTTAGCTATTATGCTAAGGATTTTTTTGTTTTTGTTTTGTCTTATTTTTTATACAAAGGCAGCATTTGTTAAATTTTTTTTCTTTTATATTGCAGCTTTTATTTTGGTTCTTTTACGCTGTGGTAGTGATGGTAACTGATGCCTTTCATTTTGTTCCACTTACACAAAACAAGCCAGCATCTGATCAAAAGTATTACATAATATCTTAAACTATTGAAAGGTGCTTTGATGATTTTCTCCTTTGGTTTATAGAATTAAGACTGAACTTGACTAATCGCTATAGTTGCCATCACTTTTCTGTGGTAAAACTACTGATATCTGCTTTTCTATGTAAAGAAATGTTGCCTAAGGATGTCTGCTCTTTGTTTTCAAGAGTTGTCCAGTGGGAATATTGTCTGTGCGTGTATGAATATGAAAGTGCTATTTTGTTTATTGTGTTGAGTTTTTGTTTGTTTTGTTTTTTAGTTTTTTGTAGTCTTGTGTTAGCTCTGGGTAAGCTTTAATTGTCTCCTTAGCCAATCAAATGTTAAAGACTATGGGGGAGGGTCTATTTTTTTTTTAATGTGTCATTGTGCATCTATTAAATCTTGATCAGGGTTTCAAGAATGACTGCAGTGGGTTTTGGAAACAGACTTATCATTATTGATTTGGGGTTTCCCAGAGAAAAACATAGTTCACAGTTAATTGTTGAGCTCTAATACAACTGACCATTTAAAATTGAACAACAGTTTATTGTTTTGTAACAATGTCAGTTGTTAAACTTTGACGTTTCAATTAAAACATGAATTGTAGTTATAACTCAATGCAAATTCAACAGTTGTATTTGGAGTTAAATTATTTTAACAAATAAATTTATTTAATGAAAAAAAAATAAATAAATAAAAAAAATAAAAAAAAATAAAAACCCACCTTAAATTTGTCACTTAAATCCTTCAGTTGTCTTTCCAAAGGTGAGTTTGCATTAAGTTAATCAGTTCATAACTAACCACACTACTGACTGTTCATTTTTGGCAGTGTCACCACACTTGTCTGTACAATTATTTTGCCAATATTTGAGTATTTAATCATCTTTTTGTCCTTATAAAACTGAGTGGGAAATATAAAAATGAATTTACCAACACCCAGAAGCACAGATCATACAGACATAATACAATTATTAAACTAAGACATCATTAGGCATTCTGAGAAACATCCTTACGTCAAGTGAAACAAATTAAATATATAAATCATTAGAAATAAATCATGGAAGATTATAGCTAAAAATCGAGGTAAAAATCGAGGTAATCGAGGTAAAACCAGTAATAGCTCTGACAACTTTCTTGGGATGAAACCCTTACATTATAACACGTTAAGGCTACTATTAGGTTTTTGTGCTTTTAAGTTGCATATACATTTGAACCTAAAATGCTATGCACTAATAATCACTTCTCCTTAATCACTACGTAAGTTTGGCAGCTAGTGGAAAAAGTATCTACTATTTTTCTAATCTACCATTTCAGAGGAAAGAGTCCAATTTTAGCTGTTGCGTTTTTCTGAGTTTTCAGAAATGGATTCCAGCAGAGAAAGACTATTTCTGATGCTCTGGAGAGTATTTTGGCCTTTTTGTCACAAGCACTGAGTGCAAGTTTTTGGCAGTGCTTCTATACATTATGCACCTCCTAAGTAGTGGACGTAGCTGTTTCCAAGTGCAAAAATTTTCGATCTTTGAAATTTAGCAAGTTACGATTCTACATGACACAATATTTTACTCTAGATGAAGAGTATTTTTCAGATTTTTATGTTATGCTTGCATAGAGTATTATTTTCATTATATTTCCAATATGCATTATTATGTAAAAGTTCAACTTACATTTTCTTTCAATCTGGGGCTCTGCTATGCATTCTTTTAGAGGTGTATTTTGATGAACTAAAGTTTTTAAAGTTTTGAAATCCCATTTTTCTTCTCTTTCTCCTCCTTCTCCATCTTCTCCTCCTCTTCCCCTTCGTTCTCCATTTTTGGTTAGAGCTCTCTGTGTCTTCTCTAAGAAAATGTTGCCTATTCCAAGATTACAAAAAAAATTCATCCCTGTGTTGTTCTCAAGACAGACACCGTCTTTCCCTGAAAATAAGACCTAGCTGGACAATCAGTTGCAATGCATCTCTTGGAGCAAAAATTAATATAAGACCCGGTCTTATTTTACTGTAATACAAGACCGGGTCTTATATAATATAATGTGATATAATATAATACCCAGTCTTATATTATTTTTTGCTCCGAAACATGCGATAGAGCTGATTGTCCGGCTAGGTCTAATTTTGGGCGAAACACGGTAGTTTTGATTTTACATTTGATCCATAAACTTGTGTTTGTCAGGAAGTATGCAAAGAGATTCATTTATTTCCATAATAGTTTTCTGGTTTTTTCAGCATCATTAGTAAAAAGACTAACCTTTCCCTAATTAATTTGGATTAACTTGGCACCTCTGTCAAAGAATCAGTTGACAATTTATGTGTGGCTTTTTTCTAATCATTGATCTTATTATCTGTACTAAAGCCAATATCACCCTGCCTTGATTATTAAAGCTGTACAGTAATTCTTGAAATTAGGTTGTGTAAGTTGTCCAACATTTTTCTTCTTTTCCAAATTGTTTTTGCTATTCTAGTTTCTTTAGATTTAAATATTCATTTTAGAATCACCTGTCAATTTATCCAAAAAAAAAAAAAGAGAGAGACAGAGAGAGAGAAAGCCTTCTGGGATCATGACGAGTTTATGGTGAATCTACAGATCAATTTGGAAAATAGCCATTTTAGCAATGTGGATTCTTCCATCTGTGAAAATAGTCTATGTGTGTATTGACTTATGTCCTTAATTTGTCTCAAGAACATCTTATAGATTTAGGCATATTTACTTCCAAGTATTGTTTATTTTTATGGCATTTTGAATAACACTAATTTTAAGTTCCTTTCCCATGTTATTCTAGTACATAAAAATACAATTGATTTTGTAAACTTACCTTATATAGTGTAACTTGATTATGTCCATTTATTAGTTCTTGCAGATTTTAGTAGTATATCTATACAACTATGGGAAGGGCACATAAAAGCCATTTTATTTCTTCTGATATAATCTTTATTTCTTACTTGTCTTATTATATTGGTTTAAAACATCCAGAAAAACGTGGGAAAACATACTAAGTGCAGGATCACTGCCTTGTTCCCATCTCTATGGGAAACATCAAGTATAATAATTACCTGGAGGTATTTCATAGTGGTTTCTATCAGGTTGCGAAAGATCCTCTCTACTCTGAGTAAGCTGAAATGCTTTATCACGAATAGATACTGAAATTTATCATACAATTTTCATCCATCTTTTAAGATTATCATGTCATTTCTTACTTTAATCTAATTCTCTTTATGTTGAATGACTTCTTAATATGACACCAACATGGGAATCCAGACTGGTGCAGCCGCTATGGAAGGCAGTGTGGAGGTTCCTCAAAAAATTACAAATAGAATTACCATATGACCCAGCAATCCCTCTCCGGGGTATCTACCCAAAGAATTTGAAATCATTTATACATAAAGACACGTGTGCTCCAATGTTCATTGCAGCTTAGTTTACGGTGGCCAAGACATGGAAACAACCAAAATGTCCTTCGATAGATGAATGGATAAAGAAGTTGTGGTATATATACACAATGGAATACTATTCAGCGTTAAGGAAAGATGATATAAGAACATTTGTGACAACATGGATGGATCTTGAGAGTATATTGCTAAGTAAAATAAGTCAGACAGAAAAAGCAGAGAACCCTATGATTTCACTGATATGTGGTATATAAACCAAAACCAACAAAAGAACAAGACAAACAAATGAGAAACAAAAACTCATAGACACAGACAATAGTTTAGTGGTTACCAGAGGGTAAGGGGTGTGGGGGGAGGGAGATGAGGGTAAGGGGTATCAAATATATGGTGATGGAAGGAGAACTGACTCTGGGTGGTGAACACATACTGGGATTTATAGATGATGTAATACAGAATTGTACACCTGAAATTATGTAATTTCATTAACAATTGTCACCCCAATACATAAATTTAAAAAAATATGATACCAACATTGCATTCCTAGGATGACTCACATTTGATCATGTCATATGATGATTTTCAATATTGCTCTGTTTTGTGACTACTTTGTCAATATTTGTTCCTGTGATGATGAGACATATGGGTCTGTACTTCCATTTACTTGTACCATCTTTCTCAAGTTTTGATATCAGGGTTATGTTGCCTTCAGGAAATGAGCTGGTCAATAATCCTCCTCTTCTATTTTTTGAAATTTATGATGTATAATTAATATCATTTCTTTATTTTTCCCTTAAATATTTGAAGAATTCACCAGTGAAATCATTGGGGCCTTCAGTTTTTCTGGGAAGGCTTTGCATTTCAAATTCATTTTCTTTAACAAATGAAATACCATTCAGATGTCGTGTTTCTTACTGGGTCAGTTTAGGTATGTCTTATCTTACAAGGACCCATATTCATAAGTGGCCATTAATTATTTTCTTAGCATCATTTTAAAGCTCCCAGTGATGTCTCCTGTGCAATTCTTGATATTGACCATGTGTATTACATCCTTTTATGTCTTGATCAAGGGATTACTGATGACATCATGTTTTTCCAAGAACCAAATTTTGGCTTTCTGAATTTTCTTTATGATTTCTCCATTCACTAATTCATTGATTTCTTTTCTTTATTGCTTCTTGTTTTCTACTTTTACTTTAATTTTCTTTCTATTTTCAAGCTTTTTAATGTGGTAGTTCAAGCCATGGATTTAAACATTTATTCTTTTCTCTGAAAGCCTTTAATGTTACACATTTTGTTTTAAATGCAGTTTTAACTATACCCAGAAATTTTCATTACCATTCATTTCAAAATAAGTTCCTATTTCCCTTGTGATTTCTTCTTTGACTAGGGATCAATCAATGCCTTTATTTCCTCTTTCTTTTTAAAGAATTCTTTAACTGGGCATAGAATTCTATGTTGGCATGGTTATTTTCTTTCAGCACTTTGAAAATGTAATTCCATTGTCTTCTTGATGTAATGCTTGGATTAGAAGTCAGCCTTCCCTGTTACATAGTTCTTCTCTATAAAATCTGCCTTTTTTATTTCTCTCGCTACTTTTTGAGACATTTTTTCTTCATGATTGGTTTTCAGGAATTTGACGATGATATGGTTGTGTATGATGTGTTTTCTATTCAGGCCTCTAAGGTTCTCTTTGAGCTGTTGAACCTGTTTGATATTTTCCATCATACTTGAAAATATTTTAACCTTTATTTCTTCAAATATTTCTCCTCCTTTTCTGGTGCTCCAACTTGTTATTTTTAGTCGGTTTATAAAATGGCAATATTCTTCAAGTTTGCATTTTATCATTAATGAATTTGAATTTATTGATGCCTTTAATTGACACTTCTCTGTAGCCCATATTTTATTGGAAAAAAAATGCTGTTTCTACCTATGGTGAGATTCCTGGAAAGTTCAAGGAAATTCTACTATGTAGAGCTTATGATTTATGCTTTTATATGTGAAAATGTTTAAATATTTTAGTCCAAATATTTTCGTCATCATTGTCTTCATTATTTCATTGACACTGCCATTCTTAGATAAATATTTTATGCCATAAAACTCAGCAAATAAGTTGTTTCCATTTCTGATTATCTTGAATGTTTTGCCAAACCAAATGGAGATGTTGCAAAATAACAGGCCTTTTCTATTTCATTCCATTCAATACAAATGCAAATTCATCCCCAGGAAGCTCATCAAAAAATTCTTCTCAAAAGGGAGGAAATTACAAAACACAGTTATAACATTTCAAACTTAAACCAGATACACCGAGCTCTCTGTGTTTAATTCACATCCTTCCTCGCTTTGGTAGTGACAAATTCAATGGCTTCCTATTTACACACTCCGTTTTTAATAATTCCAATTTGCTAAAGGCTTCAAAACTTTCAGTTTCCAAGGTGTTCCCTTCATTGAACGCTTTGATTAAAGATTCACAAATGGTTTTGAAGAGATTGCAGCAAAAATGAATAGAAGATGCACTCACAAACTACTTCAATACTACTGTAAAGCACTAGATTGGTTTTCCAAGTAGTTCTTCAAAGAACTACTTGTAAAATCTGGCTCATGCCAGACAGCCAAGAGGAAAAGTTCATACAGTCACGCTTTTCAATCAACCTCAGCTTAAGCACCAAATATTTGTTTTTTATTTGTTCATCAAGTTCCTTCTTCATGTATTCCACAGATAAAATCTTTGGTTCTCCATTCGTGTTGACAAATGATGCCTATTTTGGATGGTATAGGTCATTAATAAATTTCCTATGCAATAGGTAACTCTGTTGCCTTCAGCCAGAATTAGTATTCTACTGTTGTCCTGGTATACAACTCTAATTTAAATTTGTCCTAGATGTCTTCTTTGAAATGCATTATGATGATTAATAGGTGAATTATAAGAAGCTTTGACTGGTTTGATATACCTCTGTTTTTTACTTTCAGATTCTGCCAAGTTCTGGTCTACTCATGTGGATGACACAGGTGCACTGAACAGAATTCTCACTTGAATATGTGGTTAACTCTAAACATCACCAGCTGATTTATCAGCTCCATTCCAGGTCCTTTACAGATGCTAGGTTACTAGCAATTCCCTTTCATCGGCAGTGGGCAGAACACTCACTAAATAAAATGAAGTGTGCTCAGATACGAGTGGTTAGAGATACCTATCTCTTCATTGGACTCTTTATTGGTAAAGCCATGCCAGCCACTTTAATAAATAAGCCCCAAGATTTTAGTGGCTTATTACAATGGAAGTGTATTTCTCCTTCATGTAATAGTCACTGAAGATGTGACTGGTCACTGAACAGTTATCTTGCCCCTGGTGATTCAGAGACCCAAGTTCCTGGTAACTTATGTTACCATATTTCAAATAGGCTCCTCTGTTGCCTATGTCTAGATGGTAAACCGGACAGAGAACTTCTTAAAAGTCTTGGCCTGTAGGTGACACATACCACTTCTTTGCATATTTTATAATTGTTTACTGGTCACACATTCGAGTCAAAAGGACTAGAAAATCCGTCCTTGATGTGGCTGTCATGTTTCCATTTCAGTTTTATATTATGGAAAGGTAACACAATTTTTGATTGACAGCAAGCACTCAATGTCATTGATTCTTACTTTCATGTATTTCAGTAAAATGAATTCCCCAGATGGATCAATACTTAAATGAAAAAAAGTAGGTAATTATAATAACAGAAAAAAAGAAAAGTCTGTCAATTATGACACAAAATCCAGAGCTCATAGAAGAAAAGAATTAGTTAATTCAACTGAAAACACAGCCTTGACAAGCAGCAATATGGGTGAGGCAGGGTGGAGGCTCATGACTCAAAAGACAGTAAAACATAATCATTTCAATATATAAATGGTTCCTATACATCCAGAAGAAAATCCCCACAATCCAAAAGGAAAACTGGCAAAAGATAGAAGATAGTTCACCCAAAGAGGAAATATGGTGATTCTAAGCAATAAATTAAAAATAAAACCAAAATAATATGCCAATGGAACAAATCAAACACTTGACTGACATTCTGAGATAGGCTATAGAAAAACAAAACCTCATACACTGTTTATGAAGGTGTCAATTGATACAACTTCTACATATCTTAATCAATATTTGTAGAAATTTAAAAGGGGGATACCCTTTGCCCTAGTAAACCTACTTCTAAAATTATCTCATACACACAGTTCTTATTCTCTAAATAAGAGACATTCATTCATTCGACACTGCTTGTATCAGTAAAAGACTCTAAACCACTCACAGGTCTATCAATAAGGTTATGACTCATTAATTTATGTTTCACCCATACACTGGAAAAATTATGGAGCAATTTAAAAGAAGAAGATAAATTTATATGCACTTATATGTTATGGTGAGCTCTTTGTACATCTTAGGTCAAAAATGTAATTTGCATGTACAAATAATTCAATAATATTTATGAAAATATATATTTACATATATTTTGATATTCCTATAAATGCATAGAGTTTGTGAGGACAAACACCCACTTTCTTCCATGTTCTTCAAAGAGAGGAATGGGATAGAAAGATGGTTTAGGGATAGATTTTGGATTTTTTATTTTCAACTTTCATTGTATATAATTATTTCTAACATATGTGTATATATTACATGTGTAGTTAGGAAAAATAATTGTAGTTAGAAAAAATAAATTAGGTGAAACCAGGTTCATTAAAGCCTTCACTGAGAAATATGCCACCGGATGAGTCTCATGAAGGAAAAAAAATGTCAATCACAACACATGTAATATCTGTGTGATATGTATGTGTTTGCCTGTGAACAAGCTAAAGTCTTCCAATAACGTGGATCATGTAAGACAGGCACACACATTATTTGCCTTTAAAATGTTCCTTGTATTAACTGGACTCCTGAGAGGACAGGCCACAGACACATATGGGGGTGGTCAGGCTACAGGGCAAATAACGTGCTGCCCAACAGAGCTCCAGCATCTGCATGCAAGTAATCAGAGCTCAAACTGACTTCCTTGGAAATTCTCCCGGAAACTGTTGGGTAGGGTGGAGATGGGCAACATATCCAGCAGCTACTTTTGGTGATCTTGAGAAGATACCCACCAAGAAGGGCTCCTGATGGCTAACTGAGCTCAATTATGATAACAGAGCCTAGCAGCCATTTCTAAACAAGGGCCTCTCAGGCAAACTGCCCTTCAGGGAGAAACCTGCTCTAAGCTGCGTGCCTCCCACACTGAACAGAACATTCTGCCTGCACTGTGTTCCTACCATTGGAGCTAACCTGTACAGAGGAGATCCTGGAATTGTATTTCAACCAAAAGGATTGAGCTGTTTCTTCTTTCAATAAGAGCTGGAACTGCACAGCTATAACCCCATTAGCATTTACACCGACCAAACAGAGTGGCTCCATTCTGACCAAATAAGACCGTGATTTTTGGACCAATTAAATTGAGATTTGACATTCTCATGGGCATAAAGACCAATCAGGGACCTGGGGTGGGGACTTCTCTCTGTATAAATCACCCCCTCCAACCCCATTCGAGACCACACTCTCCCTTGTTATTGAAGGCTGAGTTGACCTAGTTGGAGTTGAAATACCGAAGACATCTCACCAAAGCAGGGCAGACCAGAGCTGAGTGGAGGAGAGCAGGTGGAGTGGGCCAGACAAGACTGTAGCAGAGCAGAACTATCAAGCCAGAGAGGGGCCGTGCCCCAGGGCCATCTCAAATCCATGCAGACGCACAGTCGTGCTGTCTCTTAATTGAACTGTAGCACTATTGAGCTCCACCATAGCTTTGCTGTATCACACTTGAGCAGTTTACATTGAATAAACTTCCCTCTTTCACCACACCACAAATTGTAAATCCTCTTGACATTGAATTAGCACCAATGACAATCAGTTGACACTTTGTTGTTTGAGAACATTGCCTCTCTTTCCAGGACATGATCCTCAGTCCCTCTAAGGTTGTGTAAGAGGCAGATCCCAAGCCCAGTCTGATCCTAGCTTGAAGGGAGCCTAAAACCAGAAGCAAGGCTAGAACCAGAAGCAAGTCTGGAACCAGAAATGGAGTCAGGGCAGGGAGCTCTTTGGCAACCCCAGAGGGTTTCTTAGCAGTCGTCAGTCAGAACAGGGGTCAGAGACACTGGGGTCCTCAAAGGAAAGATGGGAGATCTAGAAAAAAGATAAGTATGGGAGCAGGGGCCATATCCAAGCCACACAACTGGCCCTAAGTCACAGGTTTTGTAAGCCTGAGATCCAGGGCCCTAAACTGAGACCAGCATTGGGGCAGGGCCCAGAGATATTCTGGTTGTCAGAGCACAAGCTGAGCCCAAGCCAAGCAAGGAGCCAACTCCATTCCTTGTGAATACTGGTTTCTGGCCTAGTTTTAAGGAGGAGAAACATGGCCCCAGTAGGTATAGGGACGTGGCCACTGTGAGTACCACTAATAAATTGCCTCATAAATTCCTTATTCTGGAGAGGAAACAACATCTCTTAGAAAACAAACCAAAAAAGCATGGGGGTAGGCAGAATGAAAACACTCTGTTGTGTAATTAGTAGAATAAACTTTTTTGTTTGTTTTTTTTTTTGCCAGGCCTCACAACCATAGATTCTTCTCCTTTCCATCTTGTCAAGTTGGTTCCTGGGTGGGAATATGCCCAATGAGAAAAGGATAGGGAGCAGGAAAATTCTTAAGTCACACATGCGGCCATGATGGTCTAATACATGCCTTCTCTGGGCTTGAATATAAAACTCATCCTCACGTGAGTGCTTTTGAAAGTTCTTTGGACATCTCTCACTGTTACTTCTCTGTTATCCTGAGAATTTCAACTCTTTTCTGGACAGCACCTCCTCGACCATCCCTAAGATATCCCCATCCTGTTTGTCTCACACACACTCATATGTGATGGTTATTCTTTGCCTACCTGCATTCACCTCAGACAGACCCTAATGCAAATACAACCTAGGGTTCCATACTTATTGTTTTGTAGAGATGCATTTGAACAACAGTGAGACGTTTTTAAAAGGTTATGCTCCAAAAGGAATTTCATTCTATGGCATGTAGTGGTATATTGAGCTTGTAAACTATTTCAAAATTGTCTGACATTTTGGAAATGACAAAACTTATACTAAATAGGTCAGTTGACGATAAAATCTGGAAAAATCTGTGCCTCTCAAATATACAGTAAACTACTCCTTGCTCATGATCCTTTTCAAAGGAGATGTGAATTCCTCACCAAACATATAGATGGTTTTCTAATTGAGGCCTTCCATACTATGTGAATTGAAAATTCAAGAAATTGGCTATTTTGCTGCCAGTGATGTCCAAATCAGCTTGAGCACTGGAATTATATCAGTAAATTTTTAGACACAAGATTCTGAAGCTTCACTACAAACCTATTAAATCAGAATCTAGACCGCTGGGTTCCAGGGAATCTAAGGTTTTTACACTCTTCTCGTTCATTCTGATAAACTGCTTAAATGATTGCCTTCTTGGTAACTGGAATATCTTCAAGTCTATTCACTGAACTCCTATGGTGTTCCACCTTCAAATCTTTTCTCCCATTGTCTACTGAACATTAAAATATAGGTCATGTAGAGAAAGTCAACACCTCAACTAGTCAAGTCATGTCACAATACCCAATAATATACTTTAGTCTCTCCATTCTCTGAAAAAATTACATCACAAAATACAGAAATTTGAAAGATAGAATGAGAATTAACGTCATATACAACTGTTGTCCTCATTAATCTTTCAGATTTCAAAATTTACCTTAGGTACTTTTATCTTAAACTTTTATAAACTGATACTCTAATTTAAGAAAGTCTTCATCATAATCAAGATTTGTCGTAACAAAGCAATTTACTTTGGTTATGAAATTTGTTGGTTTGGGGCCCTGGATTGAACTCACAACACACTGCAAAATATATCTGGGTTGACATAAGTGCACAAAAGAGAAGAGGCTAATCGTAGAGCCTGTTTCACCACAGAAACTTTAAAAAATTACATAAAATTGTCAAAATCAACTCTGACAGAACTCTAGAAAACAAGCCAATCTTTATATCAACAAAGTGAACACTAAATCTGGGAGAGAAAAAAACAACTTAAAATGATAGAATGTTTTGTGGCATTTTAATTAGCCTTTGTTCCAACCCACTGCCTGGTAAGGACAGTGCTGGTGGTGGTCTTCAAGAAGGGGGCCTGTATTCCTGATATGGGACCCTTGGCTGTGTTTCAGAGGGCGCAGAACAGAGCTTGTTAACAAAGAGGTATTTGTATGTTCAAACCTGTCTGAAAGCTAAAAGACACACAAAGCACTGCCCCCTTTTGACTACTTCAGAACTCACTCCTGGTGAAAAGAGGCAGGCGGTCTGCAAAAGCAATGTAAGGCAAACTGTCAACCCACAGCCAGTAAGGACAAAACATTATAGATTGAGGCACACAATAGACCAGTGAAAGCCATGGGTGAAGAGCTAGAGATGGAGTTTCTTTGTAAAATTGAGGTATTCAAAGGCACTCCTGTATGCTGGAAATTTAGACACACACATCCTCAAGGCAGGATGCCTGCTCAGGAAAGACACAAGAAAACTCTAAGCTTTCACCATTGGCTGATCTCTGGGCTCAGTGTAGCAGGAAGGAAAGGGTAAGAAGCACTTGTGAATGGCCTGGCTAAGCGCTGAAGGAGTGCCCCAGCCTAGGTTGAATTTGCAAAGCCAGGAAAAGGTTAGGATTTTAAAAATATTTTTAAATTTCTCTCTCTCTCTCTCTCTCTCTCTCTCTCTCTCTCTCTCTCTCTCTCTCTCTCTCTCTCTTCTTTTTATTTTTATTTTTTGCTTCTAATGTTCATGAAAATTTAGGTCATCTACCGATGGGCATTTTGGTCGTTTCCATATCTTGGCTATTGTGTAAAGTGCTGCAATAAACATAGGAGTGCATACAGATTTTTGAATTGGAGTTTTGAATTTCTCCGGGTAGATGCCTAGGAGTGGAATTACTGGATCATAGGGTAGTTCCATTTTCAGATTCCTGAGATACCTCCATACTGTTTTCCATAGTGGCTGCACTAATCTGCAGTCCCACCAACAGTGCACTAGCGTTCCCTTTTATCCACATCCGCGCCAGCATTTGTTGTTTGTTGATTTATTGATAATAGCCATTTTGACTGGAGTGAGGTGGTATCTCATTGTGGTTTTTATTTGCATTTCTCTGATGGTTAGTGAGGTTGAGCATTTCTTCATATGTCTTCTTGCCTTCTGTATGTCCTTTTTAGAGAAATGTCTCCCCAAGTCCTCTGCCCATTTTTTAATTGGGTTGTTTGTTTTTTTGGAGTTGAGTTGAGTAAGTTTTTTATACATTTGTGATATTAATCCCTTATCAGATATATCATTGGCAAATATCTTTTCCCATACAGTAGGATCCCTTTTTGTTTTATTGATGGTTTCCTTTGCTGTGAAAAAACTTTTCAGTTTGATGTCATCACACATGTTTATTTTTTCTCTTACTTCGCTCGCGCGAGGGGATATATCAGTAAAAATCTTACTCCGGGTAATGTCCATGAAGTTTCTTCCCATATTTTCTTCTAGATATTTTATGGTTGTGGCGCGGGGGCCTGCTCCCAGCGTCTGTGGCCACAGCACCTTGAACGCGCCCGATGTCCTCTGATCTGGGAAGCTAAGCAGGGTCGGGCCTGGTCAGTACTTGGATGGGGGACCGCCCGGGAATACCGGGTGCCCTCGGCTTCGGCCCGCCACTCCTTTTGCGGCTGCCCCGGCCCTAGTCTTTCGGGAGTGGCCCAGCCCGCCTAATAAACCCAGGCCAGGGGTGGCGCTGGGGGGGCTGGTGAGCAGGGGGAGAGGAATGGGTGGCGCCACACGGCACTACAATCTCGCTGCCCCGGCCCCACGCCAGGCCCTTCGGCCCGGGCTTCCCCCCCACGCACCCCCTTCTTAGTCCCCTTCCCTCCCGCAAGCCTTCTGCCAGCAGCCGTTCGCCCCGCCCCCAAGGCCCAAGCCCCGATCTGCCTGCAGGCGCAGGCCTGCCTCGGCCTTGGGCGGCTTTCTCCAGCCAAGGACATGCTGGTGCTTGACACCTCGTACCGAGCCCAGGGCACGACCATCGCTCTGCCTGCACCTGGGCCCCGAGACAGAGACTCCGGGTGTCGCCCGACACCGGACCAAGGGGGACGCCACCCGCCCCACCCCACCGGATAGCTCCGTCTCTGATGGCTGGCACCACGACCCCTCCCCGCCCCCCTTTCATCTCCCAGGAGCGCCAGGCGCCCTCCGTTCCCGCAGACCTCGGTGGCCCCGCCCACAGCACCAAAAGAGCAGGGACAAAACGGCAGGAGTTGGGAGCACACGTGCCCTCCGGCTCCAGGAGAGACCAGCACAGGGGAAAAGCAGGCAGGCGGGCATGCACACAACCCACACAAGAAGGATGCTTGAGGCCGGTCCTCTCCTCCCGCATGCGGGACCCCGGGCGGGGCTCGGAGCCCGGCGGCAATCCGCAGACCCTGGAGGCCTGCCCCGGGGTCCCAAGGTGACTGCCAGCGCCCGGGCACTGCCTCCGTAACGGAGCCCAGCCCCGGGCACAACCACAGTCTGGTGGGGAGGCTGCCACTTCAACTCAGACCTAGTACGTCTGTCCCAGTCGCTGTCCCACGCTGTGCGTCCGTCCCCCCTCCTCCCCAACTCCCAACCCCTGTCTGTCTGTCTTCTGCCACCTCCAGGGAAGTGGTAGAGGCCCCGTGGAGTCTCGGATGGCGCGAAGGGGCCTCGCTTCGGGCAAGGAGTAAAAGGCAGTCCACCCAGGCAGCGTTTTGAGGAGGCGGGGAGCAGGCGGGAGGCGGGGCCCTGGTGGAGCCCGCCAGCGGGGAGATGCTCCGGACTGGAGCAGCCCGGCAGCCTGGTTCGCACTCACCACGCAGGCTGGTCCGCTGCTCATTTTTTTAAAATTTTATTTATTTTTTTTTATTAATTAATTCATTTATTAGTTTCAGGTGTACAAAACAAGGTAATACTTAGACGTTCATCATTTATATCCCTCATACTGTGAACCCCCCACCTGTGGGGAGCCATGATTTCTTGTTTCTCAGAAACCTTGTGAACTGGCTAATATATAGTTAACTTGTCTCAGCTTCTAAGGTAAAGGACCTTGAGAATGTTTACAAGTTGCTAAGGAATGAGATGGAACTGGCCAGTTTCCCAGACACAGATAACTGGTGGCTATCATGACATTTTAGTAGTCTCTTTTCTATAATAATTATGACTAGGAAACTTTGTGATGATTTTGTAGTTTCTGTGTAAAAGTTAAAAATTTATTTTGCTTGAGGTAATGCACCCATGTTATTGTTAAACTGCACGTACCCCTAGGGTATATATATTGGTGAAGGTGATTAAATCATTGCTCCAGCATCACTGGAGACCTGCAGCATCATCATATGTGTGTGTCTCTTTTTTCATTCCCGCTCCCCCTTCCAGGGACTGTTCGTCTAGTCGGCAGGCTCCGACAAGTGGCGCCCGAACAGGGACCTGGACACGGGGGTAACAGCGAGGAACACCGTGTGGTCAGGGCCCGGCTCACAAAGCGGAGCTTATTTCATTGGATGCACGGTGAGTGAGACACGGTCCCCCTCGGTCGAATGAGTGTGTGAATGATTGTTTTCAGTGTGTGAAAGAAGGGCCGAGGTTAGGGAAAAGAGATGGGTCACGCTAGCAGCAAGGACCTTTATGTTAGAGGACTTAAGAAATTACTCGCCGCCCGTGGCAGCAGGGTGAGCAGAGAACAGTTAGATAAATTTTTAGAATTTGTAAAAAAAGTTTGCCCTTGGTTTCCAGATAAAGGTACCGTCAGCCTGGAAACTTGGGAAAAGGTTGGAGAAAGAGTGCAGGAATATTATACTGCCCATGGACCTCAACGGGTCCCAGTAGAGACATTTGGGCTATGGACTTTAATTAGAGACTGCTTAGATCTTAGACATGAGGGCTGTAGGCTAGAGAAGGTAAAGCAGGCAGGGAATGTGGAGCTTCCCGTTTCTGCCTCTGCTCCGGAGGAAGGAGAGGAGGGGGAGGGAGCTCCGATATACAATAATGAACCTGCTTATCAGGAAGTGCCGGATGAGCTATGGGAAGAATTAGATCTGCAAGATCAGGAAGGTTTGGAAGAGGCTGCAGCTAAGGTTGATAGGGGAAAATGTCCCCCAGTAGTGGCTGCAGCTCAAGAAAGCAGACAGCCTTCAGATCCAATTTATACACTTTCTCAACAAATAAAGATTCTTCAGGGACAGCTTGTGAGGCTTAAGGTTGCTAGAGAGGGAGAAGGTCGTCTCGGACCCCCCCAAGTGCCTTATACTGAGAAAAGCGTTTCCAGACCTCCCCTGATTGCTTACACCGGTCCATGGAATCCCGGGGGTGGGGATCCCCCTGTGAATAATTCCACTGCTCTGCCTCTTGAGGAATCTCGCATATGAGATCCCCCATTTACCTACAGCGGTGATAATTCAACAAACTGACTTGGTAGAGTGGCTGTTTCTACCTAATAATTTTATTAAATCACTCCCAACTTATTTGGAATTAATTTCAAAGCTTGTTTTATGAGCTCACACTTAAGTTCTTTATTTAAACGGAATCTAAGCTGATAAAATAGTAGTCCCGTTTAAAAAACAACAAATTATACACTTAAATACCCATTCTAAAATCTGACAAGTTGCTATTTATGGATATTTTGAAATTATTGATAATCACTATCCAAAAAATAAATTGTTTCAATTCCTTCTAAAGACCAGTTGGATTCACCCTAAGAGATTAAGTCCAGCTCCAATTTCAAAAGCTGTAACAGTTTTTACTGATGGGTCTAGTAACGACAGGACAGCGATAATAAGTAAAATAAATCAACAAGTCATTCAAACTAATTGCACCTCTGCACAGAGAGCAGTTACTTGCTGTATTAACTGCCTTATAGGATTATACTAAACCTTTAAATATTGTCTCTGATTCAGCTTATGTAGTTCACACAGTAAAAAACATTGAGATGGCATTACTGTCTAATAACTCAAGCCCGTCTCTCCAGTTTCTTTTTAATCAGCTTCAACAGGTGATCAAAAACCGACAACATCCATTTTTCATTACTCATATACGTGCCCACACCTCCCTACCGGGACAACTGATGCGTGGCAATGCTGTTGCTGATTCATTGATTGCTAATGTTCTAATTACTGAGGCAACTGAGTTTCATTCTTTAACCCATACAAATGCTGCTGGCCTTCAAGCTCGTTTTCCTATTATTTACAAACAGGCCAGACATATAGTTCAAAGTTGCCCAACCTGCCAAATTGTTAATGCTTCTCAAGAGTGCAACAGATCGCTTTTGGCATCCTTCTGCCAGCCCTCAGACCTTGGTTAAATGGAAGGACCCACTTACGGGTTCGTGGCAAGACCCAGACCCGGTCCTCATATGGGGCCGAGGGTATGTTTGTGTTTTTCCACAGGATGCAGACAGCCCTCGGTGGCTGCCAAAAAGATTGGTGCGACATGTGGACCCTCTACCTACTGATGATGCTGATGACCCTCAGCAATGCAACAGATGACCAGACGTATTGGGCCTATATACCTGATCCACCTCTCCTCCACCCTGCTGTGTGGGATGGTCCTGAAATTCCAGTTTATGTTAATGATACTAATGCCTTAGGGCTGCCTTCTGATGGACACATGAAATTTCATATGGAAAAGAATTTCACTTATATTGGTAAAGGAATAGGTTTGCCTATTTGTATTGCCAAAAATAAATCAACATCTGGGTGCCTGCGTAGTTCTCCGGTTAATATGCACCTTAATAATTCTTTAGTGGGATGGACTGTTCGTCTCAATGTATTAGGAGATTGGTCTGGAGGACGCAAGGTCGATCTGCCTATCCCCCCGTCGCGTCCATCTTGTAATAAGAGACTGAGATTGAACATAGAGACTGTTCCATGGAAAGACTGTCCAGGCAATGCTTCTTTTCGTTATGACATTCCTGGAATGGACAGATATATTATTGACTGGTCAAGGAACAATCAGCCAGGATGGGCTCGGGACTTGATTGCTGGACTTTGGATTTCTGATGCACAGTATCAACAAAGCGCTTTGTAAAAACTGATGGGAGTAATGGATGAAGTTATTCAAATGGTTGAGTTTTGTAAATCAGGTACTCCTTGTACTCCTGTGACTGTTTTAAAAGATAAAACTAGAGACTGGTCTAATATCACTAAAACTGTTAATGTATCTGCTTGTGTTCCTTCTCCTTATGCATTATTAATTGGACATGTTAATGTAAATTTTATGGAAAATCAGTTTCATGTATCTTGCAATAATTGTTCTCTTGCAAATTGTATTTCTTGGGTACCTCAGGGAACTCAAGTTATGGTTCTTAAACAACCTTCATTTGTTATGCTTCCTGTTAATATTTCTGGACCTTGGTATGCAGAAAGAAGTTTGCAAGTTTTTAAAGAAATTGAGTATGCCTTAAGTAGACAAAAACGGTTTGTTGGACTTTTGATTGCAGGAATTACGGCTTTGGTTACTATTATTGCAACTGCTGCTTCAGCAGCTGTAGCTCTTTCTCAAACTATTCAAAATGCTCATTATGTTAATACTCTTACAAAAAATGTTACTTTGGCTCTAGGGATTCAAGAAAATGTTGATATAAAAATAGAACAAAAGGTAAATGCCCTTTATGATACAGTTCAATATATGGGAGATGTGATCCAGAGTTTAAAAGTTAGATCTCATTTGGAGTGTCATTCAGAATATCATTGGATATGTGTCACTTCTAAAAAGTATAATCAAAGTCAAAATAATTGGAATCGGGTTCGTTTACATCTCCAAGGAATTTGGCATGATGCTAATGTGTCTCTAGATATGCTTCAGCTTCATAATGAAATTAAAATTATAAAAGAAGCTGAGCCATTGAAATTTGATGCTGCCCAGGCTGCTTCAAAATTTATTGATGTTCTTAAGAATGCTATGCCTTCTATGCCAAATCTCACTTATTCTATCTTGATTTTTCTAACATTAAGCATCTGTGTCTGTATGATTCTGTGCCTACTTCCCATCCTCATTAAGCATTTCATTAATCAAATACTGGAGTTGCGAGCTGACATTTATCAACTGAAACTTAAAACAAGACCTTGATTCCCTCTCCCCCCTGTGCCTAATGGGACGGGTTAGCCAAAGACGGGTAAGTCTTAAGGAGCCTTTCAACACCTAAGACAGGGCTTGTATTGCACAGTACGAGCACCGATGACGGGCAAGTTGATAAGGTTATCCTGAGACGCCCAAGCCAGGCGCCGTCACCCTGCTTTTTTGCTGTATGAAAATTTTTGCAGCTTTAAAATAAAAAAAAGGGGGATATGTGGGGAGCCATGATTTCTTGTTTCTCAGAAACCTTGTGAACTGGCTAATATATAGTTAACTTGTCTCAGCTTCTAAGGTAAAGGACCTTGAGAATGTTTACAAGTTGCTAAGGAATGAGATGGAACTGGCCAGTTTCCCAGACACAGATAACTGGTGGCTATCATGACATTTTAGTAGTCTCTTTTCTATAATAATTATGACTAGGAAACTTTGTGATGATTTTGTAGTTTCTGTGTAAAAGTTAAAAATTTATTTTGCTTGAGGTAATGCACCCATGTTATTGTTAAACTGCACGTACCCCTAGGGTATATATATTGGTGAAGGTGATTAAATCATTGCTCCAGCATCACTGGAGACCTGCAGCATCATCATATGTGTGTGTCTCTTTTTTCATTCCCGCTGCCCCTTCCAGGGACTGTTCGTCTAGTCGGCAGGCTCCGACAAGTGGAATCATGGCTCCCCACACCCACCCCCATCCACTATCCCTCCGACCTCATACTGAACCATCACATTATATATATAAAATTATTGTTGGCATTCATTAATGTTTAGCTTCTGGTGTACAATGCCATGATCAGGTATCCACTGTATCCCTGAGGTGGTCTCCCAAATAGGACGCATGTCCATCGGATACCCAAGAAAATCTTTACAACATTATAGAATACCTTCCCCAAATTAATTTTCAAAAAAACCCTGAGGCCATCTTGTGGTTACCAGCTGCTTCCAAATCCCTTCACCTTTCCCCTTATGCCCAACCCCCTCCCACACACCCATCTAACCACTCTCGGTTTTTTGTCTGCGTCCCCAAAACTGTCTCTGATTAGTTCATTCACATAGTCTTTTCTTTAGATTCCATATATAAGTGAGATCATATGGTACTTGTCTTTCTCTTTCTGACTTATTTCACTTAACATAATGCTCTCTAGATCCATCCATGTTGCTGCAAATGATAAGATTTCTTTCTTCTTCATGGCTGCGTAATACTCCATTGTATAAATGTACCACAGCTTCTTTTTTTTTTTTTATTTTTTTATTTTTTTATTAATTAATTTATTTATTAGTTTCAGGTGTACAAAACAAGGTAATACTTAGACGTTCATCATTTATATCCCTCATACTGTGAACCCCCCTCCCCCCATCCACTATCCCTCCGACCTCACACTGAACCATCACATTATATATATAAAATTATAGTTGGCATTCATTAATGTTTAGCTTCTGATGTACAATGCCATGATCAGGTATCCACAGTATCCCTGAGATGGTCTCCAAAATAGGACGCATGTCCATCGGATACCCAACAAAATCTTTACAACATTATAGAATACCTTCCCCAAATTAATTTTCAAAAGAAAAACCCTGAGGCCATCTTGTGGTTACCAGCTGCTTCCAAATCCCTTCACCTTTCCCCTTATCCCCAACCCCCTCCCACACACCCATCTAACCACTCTCGGTTTTTTCTCTGCGTCCCCAAAACTGACTCTGATTAGTTCATTCACATAGTCTTTTCTTTAGATTCCATATATAAGTGAGATCATATGGTACTTGTCTTTCTCTTTCTGACTTATTTCACTTAACATAATGTTCTCTAGATCCATCCATGTTGCTGCAAATGATAAGATTTCTTTCTTCTTCATGGCTGCGTAATACTCCATTGTATAAATGTACCACAGCTTCTTAATGCAGTCATCTACCGATGGGCATTTTGGTTGTTTCCATATTTTGGCTATTGTGTAAAGTGCTGCAATAAACATAGGAGTGCATACAGATTTTTGAATTGGAGTTTTGGATTTCTCCGGGTAGATGCCTAGGAGTGGAATTACTGGATCATAGGGGAGTTCCATTTTCAGATTCCTGAGATACCTCCATACTGTTTTCCATAGTGGCTGCACTAATCTGCAGTCCCACCAACAGTGCACTAGCGTTCCCTTTTCTCCACTTCCGCGCCAGCATTTGTTGTTTGTTGATTTATTGATAATAGCCATTTTGACTGGAGTGAGGTGGTATCTCATTGTGGTTTTTATTTGCATTTCTCTGATGGTTAGTGAGGTTGAGCATTTCTTCATATGTCTTCTTGCCTTCTGTATGTCCTTTTTAGAGAAATGTCTCCCCAAGTCCTCTGCCCATTTTTTAATTGGGTTGTTTGTTTTTTTGGAGTTGAGTTGAGTAAGTTTTTTATAGATTTGTGATATTAATCCCTTATCAGATATATCATTGGCAAATATCTTTTCCCATACAGTAGGATCCCTTTCTGTTTTATTGATGGTTTCCTTTGCTGTGAAAAAACTTTTCAGTTTGATGTCATCACACATGTTTATTTTTTCTCTTACTTCGCTCGCGCGAGGGGATATATCAGTAAAAATCTTACTCCGGGTAATGTCCATGAAGTTTCTTCCCATATTTTCTTCTAGATATTTTATGGTTGTGGCGCGGGGGCCTGCTCCCAGCGTCTGTGGCCACAGCACCTTGAACGCGCCCGATGTCCTCTGATCTGGGAAGCTAAGCAGGGTCGGGCCTGGTCAGTACTTGGATGGGGGACCGCCCGGGAATACCGGGTGCCCTCTGCTTCCGCCCGCCACTGCTTTTGCGGCCGCCCCGGGCCTCGTCTTTCGGGAGTGGCCCAGCCCGCCTAATAAACCCAGGCCAGGGGTGGCGCTGGGGGGGCTGGTGAGCAGGCGGAGAGGAATGGGTGGCGCCACACGGCACTACAATCTCGCTGCCCCGGCCCCACGCCAGGCCCTTCGCCCGGGCTTCCCCCCCACGCACCCCCTTCTTAGTCCCCTTCCCTCCCGCAAGCCTTCTGCCAGCAGCCATTCGCCCCGCCCCCAAGGCCCAAGCCCCGATCTGCCTGCAGGCGCAGGCCTGCCTCGGCCTTGGGCGGCTTTCTCCAGCCAGGGACGTGCTGGTGTTTGTCACCTCGGGACCCAGCCCAGGGGACGACCATCGCTCTGCCTGCCCCTGGGCCCGTAGACAGAGACTCCGGGTGTCGCCCGACACCGGACCAAGGGGAACGCCACCCGCCCCACCCCACCGGATAGCTCCGTCTCTGATGGCCGGCACCGCGACCCCTCCCCGCCCCCCTTTCATCTCCCCGGAGCACCAGGCACCCTCCGTTCCCGCAGAACTCGGTGGCCCCGCCCACAGCACCAAAAGAGCAGGGACAAAACGGCAGGAGTTGGGAGCACACGTGCCCTCTGGCTCCAGGAGAGACCAGCACAGGGGAAAAGCAGGCAGGCGGGCATGCACACAACCCACACAAGAAGGGTGCCTGGGGCCGCTCCTCTCCTCCCGCATGCGGGACCCCAGGCGGGGCTTGGAGCCCGGCGGCGATCCGCGGACCCTGGAGGCCTGCCCCGGGGTCCCACGGTGACTGCCAGCGCCCGGGCACTGCCTCCGTAACGGAGCCCAACCCCGGGCACCACCGCAGTCTGGTGGGGAGGCTGCCACTTCAACTCAGACCTAGTGCGTCTGTCCCAGACCTAGTGCGCTGTGCGTCCGTCCCCCCTCCTCCCCAACTCCCAACCCCTGTCTGTCTGTCTTCTGCCACCTCCAGGGAAGTGGTAGAGGCCCCGTGGAGTCTCGGATGGCGCGAAGGGGCCTCGCTGCGGGCAAGGAGGAAAAGGCAGTCCACCCAGGCGACGTTTGCAGGAGGCGGGGAGCAGGCGGGAGGCGGGGCCCTGGCGGAGGCGGCCAGCGGGGAGATGCTCCGGACGGGAGAAGCCCGGCAGCCTGGTTCGCGCTCACCACGCAGGCCGGTCCGCTGCTCATTTTTTTTTTATTTTATTTATTTATTTATTTTTTTATTAATTAATTTATTTATTAGTTTCAGGTGTACAAAACAAGGTAATACTTAGACGTTCATCATTTATATCCCTCATACTGTGAACCCCCCACCCCCATCCACTATCCCTCCGACCTCATACTGAACCATCACATTATATATATAAAATTATTGTTGGCATTCATTAATGTTGAGCTTCTGGTGTACAATGCCATGATCAGGTATCCACTGTATCCCTGAGGTGGTCTCCCAAATAGCACGCATGTCCATCGGATACCCAACAAAATCTTTACAACATTATAGAATACCTTCCCCAAATTAATTTTCAAAAAAACCCTGAGGCCATCTTGTGGTTACCAGCTGCTTCCAAATCCCTTCACCTTTCCCCTTATGCCCAATCCCCTCCCACACACCCATCTAACCACTCTCGGTTTTTTGTCTGGGTCCCCAAAACTGTCTCTGATTAGTTCATTCACATAGTCTTTTCTTTAGATTCCATATATAAGTGAGATCATATGGTACTTGTCTTTCTCTTTCTGACTTATTTCACTTAACATAATGCTCTCTAGATCCATCCATGTTGCTGCAAATGATAAGATTTCTTTCTTCTTCATGGCTGCGTAATACTCCATTGTATAAATGTACCACAGCTTCTTAATGCAGTCATCTACCGATGGGCATTTTGGTTGTTTCCATATCTTGGCTATTGTGTAAAGTGCTGCAATAAACATAGGAGTGCATACAGATTTTTGAATTGGAGTTTTGGATTTCTCCGGGTAGATGCCTAGGAGTGGAATTACTGGATCATAGGGGAGTTCCATTTTCAGATTCCTGAGATACCTCCATACTGTTTTCCATAGTGGCTGCACTAATCTGCAGTCCCACCAACAGTGCACTAGCGTTCCCTTTTCTCCACATCCGCGCCAGCATTTGTTGTTTGTTGATTTATTGATAATAGCCATTTTGACTGGAGTGAGGTGGTATCTCATTGTGGTTTTTATTTGCATTTCTCTGCTGGTTAGTGAGGTTGAGCATTTCTTCATATGTCTTCTTGCCTTCTGTATGTCCTTTTTAGAGAAATGTCTCCCCAAGTCCTCTGCCCATTTTTTAATTGGGTGGTTTGTTTTTTTGGAGTTGAGTTGAGTAAGTTTTTTATAGATTTGTGATATTAATCCCTTATCAGATATATCATTGGCAAATATCTTTTCCCATACAGTAGGATCCCTTTTTGTTTTATTGATGGTTTCCTTTGCTGTGAAAAAACTTTTCAGTTTGATGTCATCACACATGTTTATTTTTTCTCTTACTTCGCTCGCGCGAGGGGATATATCAGTAAAAATCTTACTCCGGGTAATGTCCATGAAGTTTCTTCCCATATTTTCTTCTAGATATTTTATGGTTGTGGCGCGGGGTCCTGCTCCCAGCGTCTGTGGCCACAGCACCTTGAACGCGCCCGATGTCCTCTGATCTGGGAAGCTAAGCAGGGTCGGGCCTGGTCAGTAATTGGATGGGGGACCGCCCGGGAATACCGGGTGCCCTCTGCTTCAGCCCGCCACTCCTTTTGCGGCCGCCCCGGCCCTCGTCTTTCGGGAGTGGCCCAGCCCGCCTAATAAACCCAGGCCAGGGGTGGCGCTGGGGGGGCTGGTGGGCAGGGGGAGAGGAATGGGTGGCGCCACAGGGAACTACAATCTCGCTGCCCTGGCCCCACGCCAGGCCCTTCGGCCCGGGCTCCCCCCTCCCCCCCCACCACCTTCTTAGTCCCCTTCCCTCCCGCAAGCCTTCTGCCAGCAGCCGATCGCCCCGCCCCCAAGGCCCAAGCCCCCATCTGCCTGCAGGCGCAGGCCTGCCTCGGCCTTGGGCGGCTTTCTCCAGCCAGGGACGTGCTGGTGCTTGACACCTCGGGACCGAGCCCAGGGCAGGACCATCGCTCTGCCTGCCCCTGGGCCCCTAGACAGAGACTCCGGGTGTCACCCGACACCGGACCAAGGGGAACGCCACCCGCCCCACCCCACCGGATAGCTCCGTCTCTGATGGCCGGCACCGCGACCCCTCCCCGCCCCCCTTTCATCTCCCCGGAGCACCAGGCACCCTCCGTTCCCGCAGAACTCGGTGGCCCCGCCCACAGCACCAAAAGAGCAGGGACAAAACGGCAGGAGTTGGGAGCACACGTGCCCTCCGGCTCCAGGAGAGACCACCACAGGGAAAAGCAGGCAGGCGGGCATGCACACAGCCCACACAAGAAGGGTGCCTGGGGCCGCTCCTCTCCTCCCGCATGCGGGACCCCGGGCGGGGCTCGGAGCCCGGCGGCGATCCGCGGACCCTGGAGGCCTGCCCCGGGGTCCCACGGTGACTGCCAGCGCCCGGGCACTGCCTCCGTAACGGAGCCCAGCCCCGGGCACCACCGCAGTCTGGTGGGGAGGCTGCCACTTCAACTCAGACCTAGTGCGTCTGTCCCAGACCTAGTGCGCTGTGCGTCCGTCCCCCCTCCTCCCCAACTCCCAACCCCTGTCTGTCTGTCTTCTGCCACCTCCAGGGAAGTGGTAGAGGCCCCGTGGAGTCTCGGATGGCGCGAAGGGGCCTCGCTGCGGGCAAGGAGGAAAAGGCAGTCCACCCAGGCGGCGTTTTGAGGAGGCGGGGAGCAGGCGGGAGGCGGGGCCCTGGCGGAGCCGGCCAGCGGGGAGATGCTCCGGACGGGAGAAGCCCGGCAGCCTGGTTCGCGCTCACCACGCAGGCCGGTCCGCTGCTCATTTTTATTTTATTTTATTTATTTATTTATTTTTTTATTAATTAATTTATTTATTAGTTTCAGGTGTACAAAACAAGGTAATACTTAGACGTTCATCATTTATATCCCTCATACTGTGAACCCCCCACCCCCATCCACTATCCCTCCGACCTCATACTGAACCATCACATTATATATATAAAATTATTGTTGGCATTCATTAATGTTGAGCTTCTGTTGTACAATGCCATGATCAGGTATCCACTGTATCCCTGAGGTGGTCTCCCAAATAGCACGCATGTCCATCGGATACTCAAGAAAATCTTTACAACATTATAGAATACCTTCCCCAAATTAATTTTCAAAAAAACCCTGAGGCCATCTTGTGGTTACCAGCTGCTTCCAAATCCCTTCACCTTTCCCCTTATGGCCAACCCCCTCCCACACACCCATCTAACCACTCTCGGTTTTTTGTCTGCGTCCCCAAAACTGTCTCTGATTAGTTCATTCACATAGTCTTTTCTTTAGATTCCATATATAAGTGAGATCATATGGTACTTGTCTTTCTCTTTCTGACTTATTTCACTTAACATAATGCTCTCTAGATCCATCCATGTTGCTGCAAATGATAAGATTTCTTTCTTCTTCATGGCTGCGTAATACTCCATTGTATAAATGTAGCACAGCTTCTTAATGCAGTCATCTACCGATGGGCATTTTGGTTGTTTCCATATCTTGGCTATTGTGTAAAGTGCTGCAATAAACATAGGAGTGCATACAGATTTTTGAATTGGAGTTTTGGATTTCTCCGGGTAGATGCCTAGGAGTGGAATTACTGGATCATAGGGGAGTTCCATTTTCAGATTCCTGAGATACCTCCATACTGTTTTCCATAGTGGCTGCACTAATCTGCAGTCCCACCAACAGTGCACTAGCGTTCCCTTTTCTCCACTTCCGCGCCAGCATTTGTTGTTTGTTGATTTATTGATAATAGCCATTTTGACTGGAGTGAGGTGGTATCTCATTGTGGTTTTTATTTGCATTTCTCTGCTGGTTAGTGAGGTTGAGCATTTCTTCATATGTCTTCTTGCCTTCTGTATGTCCTTTTTAGAGAAATGTCTCCCCAAGTCCTCTGCCCATTTTTTAATTGGGTGGTTTGTTTTTTTGGAGTTGAGTTGAGTAAGTTTTTTATACATTTGTGATATTAATCCCTTATCAGATATATCATTGGCAAATATCTTTTCCCATACAGTAGGATCCCTTTTTGTTTTATTGATGGTTTCCTTTGCTGTGAAAAAACTTTTCAGTTTGATGTCATCACACATGTTTATTTTTTCTCTTACTTCGCTCGCGCGAGGGGATATATCAGTAAAACTCTTACTCCGGGTAATGTCCATGAAGTTTCTTCCCATATTTTCTTCTAGATATTTTATGGTTGTGGCGCGGGGGCCTGCTCCCAGCGTCTGTGGCCACAGCACCTTGAACGCGCCCGATGTCCTCTGATCTGGGAAGCTAAGCAGGGTCGGGCCTGGTCAGTACTTGTATGGAGGACCGCCCGGGAATACCGGGTGCCCTCTGCTTCCGCCCGCCACTCCTTTTGCGGCCGCCCCGGCCCTCGTCTTTCGGGAGTGGCCCAGCCCGCCTAATAAACCCAGGCCAGGGGTGGCGCTGGGGGGGCTGGTGGGCAGGGGGAGAGGAATGGGTGGCGCCACACAGCACTACAATCTCGCTGCCCCGGCCCCACGCCAGGCCCTTCGGCCCGGGCTCCCCCCTCCCCCCCACCACCTTCTTAGTCCCCTTCCCTCCCGCAAGCCGTCTGCCAGCAGCCGTTCGCCCCGCCCCCAAGGCCCAAGCCCCCATCTGCCTGCAGGCGCAGGCCTGCCTCGGCCTTGGGCGGCTTTCTCCAGCCAGGGACGTGCTGGTGCTTGACACCTCGGGACCCAGCCCAGGGGACGACCATCGCTCTGCCTGCACCTGGGCCCTGAGAGAGAGACTCCGGGTGTCGCCCGACACCGGACCAAGGGGAACGCCACCCGCCCCACCCCACCGAATAGCTGCCTCTTCGCTGGCCGGCACCGCGAGCCCTCCCCGCCCCCCTTTCATCTCTTAGGATAGCCTGGTGCCCTTCCTTCTCGCAGAGCTCGGTGGCCCCGCCCCCAGACCCAAATGAGCCAGGACAAAATGGCAGTAGAAAGCTCACGTGCCCTCGGGCTCCAGGAGAGACCAGCACAGGGGAAAAGCAGGCAGGCGGGCATGCACACCACCCACACTAGGAGGGTGCCTGGGACTGCCCCTCTCCTCCCGCATGCGGGACCCCGGGCGGGGCTCGGAGCCCGGCGGCAATCCGCGGACCCTCGAGGCCTGCCCCGGGGTCCCACGGTGACTACCAGCGCCGGGGCACTGCCTATATAACGGAGGCCAGCACCGGGCACCACCGCAGTCTTGTGTGGAGGCTGCCACTTCAACTCAGCCTCAGAGCGTCTGTCCCAGTCGGTGTCCCATCCAGTGCGTCCGTCCCCCCTCCTCCCCAACTCCCAACCCCTGTCTGTCTGTCTTCTGCCACCTCCAGGGAAGTGGTAGAGGCCCCCTGGAGTCTCGGATGGCGCGAAGGGGCTTCGCTGCGGGAAGGAGCCAAAGGCAGTCCACCCAGGCGGCGTTTTAAGGAGGCGGGGAGCAGGCGGGGGGCGGGGCCCTGGCGGAGCCGGCCAGCGGGGTGATGCTCCGGATGGGAGCAGCCCGGCAGCGTGGTTCGCGCTCACCATGCAGGGCGGTCCGCTGCTCTTGTGGCCCCGGGAGCCTGCTCCCAGCGTGTATGGCCACAGCAGCTTGAACTCGCCCTATCTCCTTTGATCTGGGAAGTTAAGCAGGGTCGGGCCTGGATAGTACTAGGATGGGGCACCGCCCGGGAATACCGGGTGCCCTAGGCTTCGGCCCGCCACTCCTTTTGCGGCCGCCCCGCCCCTCGTCCTCCGGGAGTGGCGCAGCCCGCCTAATAAACCCACGCCAGGGATGGTGCTGTGCGGGCTGGAGGGCAGGGGGACAGGGTTGCGTGAGCCACAGGGCACTACAATCTCGCTGTCCCGGCCCAACGCCAGGCCCTTCGGCCTGGGCTCCCCCTCACGCAACCCCCTTCTTAGTCCCCTTCCCTCCCGCAAGCCTTCTGCCAGCAGCCGTTCGCCCCGCCCCCAACGCCCAAACCCAGGTCTGCCTGCAGGCGCAGGCCTGCCTAGGCCTTGGGCGGCTTTCTCCAGACAAGGACGTGCTGGTCCTTGGGACGTCGGGACTGAGCCCTGGGGACGACCATCGCTCTGCCTGCACCTGGGCCCCGACACAGAGACTCGGGGTGTCGCGCGACACCGGACCAAGGGGAAGGCCACCCGCCCCACCCCACCGGATAGCTCCGTCTCTGATGGCCGGCACCGCGACCCCTCCCCGCCCCCCTTTCATCTCCCAGGAGCGCAGGGCGCCCTCCTTTCCCGTCCGCCTCGGTGGCCCCACCCCCAGCACCAAAAGAGCCAGGACCGAATGGCAGGAGTATGGAGCGCAGGTGCCCTCGGGCTTCAGGAAAGACCACCACAGCGGAAAAGCAGGCAGGCGGGCATGCACACCACCCACACTAGGAGGGTGCCTGGGGCTGCCCCTCTCCTCCCACATGCGGGACCCCGGGCGGGGCTCGGAGCCCTGCAGCAATCCGCGGACCCTGTAGGCCTGCCCCAGGGTCCCAGGGTGACTGCCAGCGCCGGGGCACTGCCTTTATAACGGAGGCCAGCACCGGGCACCACCGCACTCCGGTGGGGAGGCTGCCACTTCAACTCAGACCTAGTGCGTCTGTACCAGTCGGTGTCCCATGCTGTGTGTCCGTCCTTCCTCCTCCCCAACTCCCAACCCTTGTTTGTCTGTCTTATTCCACCTCCAGGGAAGTGGCAGCGGCCCCCTGTGCACTGAGTTGTGTGTGGGACACTGGCAGCAGTGCCTGGAACTTATTTACTATAATGAGAGGACGAGGCAGTGTTACTGCATATGGGGCCTGGGTCTGCAAACATTGCATCGCCCACTCCTCCCACCGCATGCCTCTATTGTATCGGTGAGATTCGGGGAATGAATAACACACTTAGACTTAGCTAGTTTGCAGTGTGACTCACCGCAGAGCTCGCTATCCAGCCACCTGTAATTAAACCCAGTTATTGATCCACCCTGATATTCAGTTATTTTCTCTTTGTTTCTGCCCTCAATGATTAACTGTTTGTTCCGTTTCTCAAGTAAACCCATACCTCGTGAACTAACATCCTAACCTGGGAAAGAGCAATTTCGTAATCCCCAGGCACCTGGACACTGGAATCCAATTTACAACTTCTTGCACTTTTTTACTGGTGATGCATTCGAGTCCCAGGCTGCTATGGCTAACTCCTAGTTTGGAGTCCGGACATAACTTTGTCTTCAAACAGACCAGACCCCAGGAAGGATGTCAGCCCTCAAACCAGCCTGACCGACTCCTCCTTTCCTACGTAAGAAAAAGCTAACCCAAAGTTAGGTGCAGCTGTCCACCCTCAGACACTGGACTCTGTGCCGGCGACTCCCCCTCACCCCTAACCCCCCGTGTTTCTCTCTTTCTTACCAGAGGCAGCCGTCATTGTTGGACACTGCCATGGGCATTCTCTCTCTGCCCTAACTATCATAAAAGCTTCCTTTGTAGAGTCTGTGAATGCTTTCACCTTTTGTAAATTCCACGCCACAACACCTATCTGTCCACAGGGCTAACTTTAGAAATATGTGTATTTTTACAACGTGTACATTCTCGGTTATCCTGTCTTATTTAGGTTGTACGTGTCATTACATCTGATATTCATGTAACTACAGTGCGATGAAAAAGATTTCCGTAACAATATCCCCTGAAAAAATTACCTTGCTGAGTGGAATGACTTATATCTCACATTAGTGGGCGTTCATTCAGTTTATAAGACCTTTCAAACAAGTACACGTTTACTAAAGTAAGGTGCATAAAGGCCCAACTAGCATAAAAATAAGGATAAAGTTGAAATCAATACACTAACCATGGACATGATCATTTATTACTATCAAGTATTATGAACTGTACGTAATTGCAGCTGTTGTACTTTTAGACGACTGGCATATGTGAATTCCCCATGCACGTAGGTTAAAATTCAATTTTATCTTATTAACCCGATTCTTAATTTGATGATTAGCTCAGCTAGAAGAAGTTGTTCTTCTGGACAGAGAGAACAGTGCCTCAGGGACAGACAGAAGGAAAGGAAGGAAGATGATTTGTGAAACAAAGAAAAGGGAGATGAGATCACTCCTCAGAAATGCTACAGCTACAGCTACTTGTAAAGGGTTATAACACTATTAGCATTGCAGGCTGGGAAAAATCTCCACCCCTGTGTCCTCAGGACAGTTCCCACAAGGAAATCCCTCTTCCTGATGGGAGGGAGTGATCAGCAGAGACACACCCTGGGAACGCCCTGGAAACGCCCTAGGCTCCACCTGTGACTCCACTCCTGATTGTTTCCCACCCTCATTAAAATATAATCCTAAATTTTGTTTGTTTCAGCACAGTCGCTCTCCTCCTGTGCCTGTGCACTCCTGCATTTTGGGGATATATTTTCTTTTTAAAAACAAATCCTCCTCCTGCTTGCCTTTGTTCACGAGTTGTTCCTACATCCTGGAATGCCTTCCTGTGATGAGTGACCTGCTCTCCAATAACACACTTACTAGGTCAGAGCAAAACAAATAATTGTGAAGCCCCCACAGTATTGGGGAAGCCTGCAAGGAGAATTAATGGCCATGGCACTGCTGGCTCCTGGCAACCACCGCAGCTGGCAAGGACGTCTGCCGCCAGAGGTAAGCGGTGTTTTTGTTCAAGCTGTGAGCCTTTCTGGTGTATGTATTTATGCAGGGTTTGAGAGAATTTAGAAGTGCTGCACGTCCTTTTCCCCTCCTCTACAAGTAGACTGGCAGGAAAATATATTTGTGAACCTAGCTTCTCGAGAGTAGAGACTCACAGGTTTTCTTTTTTTTTAAAATGAAATTAAAATATATCTCTTGTGAAAATACAAGTTATTTTTACTAAAACCTAAAATAAAATATATGGTTCTATTATTGATAAATATTAGTAAAATATTAATTTGTATGAGGATGTAGGAAATTAGGGTATATTGATTCCATCGGGCTTGCAGCTTACAGTTCAGAAATAAAAATATGTAGTGTGCAAGACGTTCATTTTCGGTTAGTTTAGAAAATCTCCCTATTTCAAAAAACAGTTAAAACCTCGTTCAACATTGCTCAATCAAAATTATAATGGCACCAAAGTTCCCATCATCTTTGTGGATTTGGGAGGCTAAGAATTGATCTTTCCCCTCTTGAAGACTCAGGAATTTTTTCCCCTTTTCACTATCAAAGAAAACATAGTGTATATGAGCCCCTCTCTTCTTGCTGTACCAATGGCAATGAATAGTGACGGAAATGGACTCACTATGTGGTTTTAGAAACAGTTATAAATTAGTTATTTGTCTTAAGGACTGCCTATCTATTTGAGACTGTGAGGGAGAGTTCTTTCAGGAGAGAAGAATCTTGTTGATTTTGAAGAACTAGGTCATGTAGGTTTGCCAAAATTAGTGAAGTATCCTAGTTATCAAATATATTTTTATTAGTTTCAGGTGCACAAGACAAAGTAATACTTAGACATTTATCATTTATATCCCTCACACTGTGTGAACCCTTCTCCCCCCATCCACTACCCCTCTGACATCGCACACAGCCATTACATTTCCACTGTCTCGATTCCTAATGCTGTACTCCACTTGTAAGTATATACATACATATATATACACATATCTATATATATAAAATTAGAGTTGGCATTCATTATTGTTCAGCTTCAGGTGTACAGTGCAGTGATCAGGCATCCACATCATCCCTGAGGTGGTCTCCCAAATGGGACACGTGTCCATCGGATACCCTACAAAATCTTTACAACATTATTGATTACGTTCCCCAAATCAATTTTCAAAACCCCGTGGCCATCTTGTGGTTACCGACTGTTTTCTAATCCCCTCACCTTCCCCCTTATCCCCCCCCACCCATCTAGCAACCCTCAGTTTTTCCTCTTTGTCCCCAAAACTGTTTCTGATTAGTTCATTCACTCATTCTTTTCTTTAGATTCTGCATATAAGTGAGATCATATGGTATTTGTCTTTCTCTTTCTGACTTATTTCACTTAACATAATGTTCTCTAGGTCCATTCCTGTTGTTGCAAATGGTAAGATTTCTTTCTTCTTTATGGCTGCGCAATACTCCATTGTATAAATGTACCACAGTTTCTTAATCCAGTCATCTACCGATGGGCATTTCAGATGTTTCCATGTCTTGGCTATTGTGCTTAGTGCTGCAATAAGCATAGGAGTGCATAAAGATTTTTGAATTGGAGTTTTGGATTTCTCCGGATAGATACCTAAGAGTGGAATTACTGGATCATAGGGTAGTTCCATTTTCAGATTTTTGAGATACCTCCATACTGTTTTCCATAGTGGCTGCACCAATCTGCAATCCCACCAACAGTGCACAAGCGTTCCCTTTTCTCCACATCCGCGCCAGCACTTGTTGTTTGTTGATTTATTGATGAAAGCCATTTTGACTGGGGTGAGGTGGTATCTCATTGTGGTTTTTATTTGCATTTCTCTGATGGTTAGTGAGGTTGAGCATTTCTTCATATGTCTGTTTGCCATCTGTATGCCCTTTTTAGAAAAATATCTCTTCAAGTCCTCTGCCCATTTTTTAATTGGGTAGTTTGTTTTTTTGGAGTTGAGTTGAGTGTGTTTTTTATAAATTTGCGACATTAACCCCTTATCAGATATATCATTGGCAGATACCTTTTCCCATTCATTGGGATCCCTTTTTGTTTTATTGATGGTTTCCTTTGCTGTGAAAACACTCTTTAGTTTGATGTAATCCCACATGTTTATTTTTTTTCTTCCCTCTCATGAGGGGATATGTCCACAGGTTTTCTTTAATGAAGTGATCACTTCAATAGGGCCTGGAGGAAATGTGCGTGGGAAACCAGTTTGGCGAAAGTACTCACATGTGTACTCACCTGTGTGTTCAGATAAGAGAAGACACCAGAGCTGGACCATGGACCCCAGATCCAGACCTCTAAATGGACCATTGTCCCACATAGCCAGACACCAGGGCCTGAGTAGGACACCTTACCAGGGACCCTGGACCCTAATCTCCAACCCTGACCCTCCCTTCCCGCCTTCCCTTCCAGAGATGGTCATTTTTTGTGTCTCTGTGTCTCTTGTGTCGTTGGTCCTGACAAGGAAATACCACAGTGACAGAAAGCCTTTGGCTTCCTTGGTCAAGCTGTCAAAAGGCTTTTTGGTTTGAGTAGCTATTAAAATCCTACCATCAGTGGCCAGAGTATGGATCCTTTGAATTGGAAAAACTTCTAAATTGGAAAATGTGTTAGAGAACTCTCATAACAAAGCTGTTTTTTTGGACCCTAGAGATAGACCACATGTTTAATACTAACGGATACAAGGAAATTTAACTATTCTTAAGATTTTGAATTAGTTCTTCAGCTTCTTGGGTCTTAATAGATGCTAATGTCAACATTAGATTTAAAATACGCAGAAGAGAAAATCAAGAGATGTGTAAGTGTTAAAAATCTTTACGGAGATTTAAGATTTTGAGAACTGGTATGTTGAAACTGGCTTGAAAGGATTTAATAACCAATCAGAAACCTGAGAAAAATGGAAGCTGATTTTTCAGTCCGATAGACGTGAGAAAGTCTCAGCATCACCCTGGACCCTCTGCTGAGTAGATCTGAAACGGAAACAGAGCCCACAACTGTCCCAGGCCCGCTGAGGTAAATAAAATAAAAATTTCAAAGGGGCAGTTTTAACAATACAAGCCTCCCCTTTCCAGCCTGGCTCCCCTTTCCCAGCCTCCTTAAAGACTATGAAGCACAAATAAAACCCTGAGCACAATCCCCTTAGCAGTAGACAGGAAGACTCCATGCAGGAGCCTCACAAAACTTTACCTGCCATGTGTGTTTAGCTTTTCCTGAATTACCTGTAAATCTCCCATTTTTACGTCTAAAGCCTAAGAGCCAACTGCCACCTTTGTCTAAAATGTCATATTTACCTGATTTCTCCTCACTGTCTTTGGAATTTTTGTGTGTGTGTGTGAATTCTAGGTGCTCATAGATTACAATTCCTGGTCTCTGTCAGCAGTTGGACAGAAGATAGCAGGGGTGCGAGGCCTTTGTCTGCTTTCTGAATTTAGGTAGGCAGAAAAAGTATCTGTGCAGCTACTTCCTGCACCTAGAGACTCGAGGGTTTTCTGTATTCTTTCCTCCCTGAGATGTTCTTTATTCTTTCCTCCCAGAGATGTTCTTTGTTTCTTGTGTCTGTGTCTTGCGTATCCTTTGCCCTAAGAAGGAACTACCATGGGGACAGAACACAGGCACAGGCTCCAGTAAGACTGTCATTGGAGCCGGCCCCACTGGCTGGGGAGTTAAGTGTTTCTCTCCAGACCCGTGTCTGCAGAGACAAACTTTGCTGTGGGTCCCTCTCTAAAAGTCTCTTTAGGTTTTTCTTTCCTTCTTGTTCTGAGTCCTGGGAGCTTGGCTTTGTGACCAAGGAAGCTAATCCTCTTTGGTCCCCACCTTCGGCCAGGTGCACTTACTCCATTGCACCTGGTGGCCAGTGAGATAAGCTGGGGTTCCCAGTGCACCTCTGCCTGGCTGTGCCAGCTCCCAGGGGACTGTGTTCTGAGGGGCCTCTGCCCATAAGGGGCATCTGTCCCCCCCAGCCTTCCTTACCCTTTAGTGCTGGTCAGATCCCGGTCTAGTAGCACCTGCTCGGGGCCACAGATTAGTGGGTTTGGGGCTGGAGGTGCCTCACATTTTGTGGGAGACCTGAGACACTCTGTCCACCCCACCATCCCTACTGCCTATGTGATGAAGGTCTGTGCTTTCTCTGACTGTCTTTGGGGGTGACCCTTTGGCTCTGGGAGGGCTGCTTCCTCTGCACTCGGTGTGGAGGGGCCTCTGGCTTCCTGGCCTGAGCAGTAAAGAGGCTGCTTGGTGTCTCACTATTTAGACCTCACTGTCCACATCAAGACGATGGGTCCTTGGAATGGGGAACACTTATAAATTTACATTGTGTTATAGAACTCTTGTGACAACCAGCTGTTTTCTTGGTAAAACATCGTGTGTGTTCTCTATAGTTGTTACTAACTCTGTTAATTTGTGATCTCTGTGTGAAACCAGTTTGTGTTTGTGTGTGGTAAGACGTTTTGTAGCTCCGTACGGTGTTACCAGTTTGTGATATTTGATTGGCTTGAACAAGTTAAATGATTATATAAAGTAAGAAATAAAATACAAACAAACAGAAATACTTTATGATCTGGTGAAATAGTTGATGTTAAAGCTGGTTTTAGTTTGGTTTGATTACACAGTCATGCGTTTGAAAATTATCAGCACAAAATACAATTTTTTCTAACTGGGTTTATAAAAATTAGTTATCTGTTAAAAATATGTCAAGAAAATAGCTTTGGTCATTACTGACTTTGAAATCTCAAAGTTTTAACTACTATATCAAATAGGTACAATTAAAATAAAAGGTAAACTTTTAAGTGATAATTACATTGTATATATACATGGAAAAGATTTTCCAGGTGTCTTTGGTAATTGGAAATTATAAAGTTTTGTCCTATAAATTACATGATGCATCATTATTGAATGTCTAGAGCATTTCCAAGTAGCAGAATAATGACACACTAAGTACTGAACATTGATTTATCAACTTTTTTGCTATTTATTGTAGATGAACTAAATATTTTTGGGTGTATTAGTAAACATGTCTTCTGCCACGTTAGAATTTTTGTGCTAAGAGGAAACATATTTCTAGAAGTTATGAAATATGTTCATAATTGCATCAAGCTAAAGAATCCTGGTGTAGCTGCAGGATTGGTCACTTAGTTTCCACTGCTGATTAAGATGGACGTTTGAATTGTTTAAGTCTCTGCTATTGTGAAGAGCGCTTCTGTGGATTCATGTATCCACCTTTAACAACTGTTTTCAATTTGGGGGGTATATTTCTAGAAGTGGGTCTGTTGAGCCACATGGGCATTTTTTTGTGGGGTGGAAATTTCCAAGTGTTGTATGCAGAAGCCACACCATTGTAATTTTTCACGTTCAATGTTTAAGGGTTCTAATTTTTCTACATTGTTGCTGCTGTTTGTTAGTTTTAGTTTCTGGATTATAGCCCTTCTGGTACTATGTGAGGGGGTATCACATGTGGTTTTCATTTGCATTTGCATCAGGACTGAGGATGTGGAACATCTTACTGTGCTTGTTGACACTTTGCAGGTCTCATCTGGACAAGGTTCTATTCAATTCTATTTTAAAATGTTAGTCATTTTCTTTTTTTGTTCTTGAGTTGTAAAAGTTCTTTGTCTCCTGGATAGCAGACTATTATCAGATATATAATGCGTACGTATTTGGTTCCATTTTATGGCGTGTCTTTTCGCTTTCTGGATTGCTTATTTTGATGCATGTATGTTTTTAATTTTGAGGAAGTCTAATTTATCTTTTTTTTGTTGTATGTGCTGTCATATCTAAGAAACCATCGCTAATCCAAGGTCATGAAAATGTATCTCCACGTTTTGTTTGAGAGTTTATACTTTTACTGCCTGTATTTAAGCCCTTCATGTATTTTAAGTTTTGTGTGTGGTGTGAGGTTGGGGTCCAATTTCATTTCTCTTCATTTGGATGGTCATTTGCCCAGTACCATTTGTTGGAAAACCCTTCTTTCCCCAATGTCAGGGTGTCTGGCCTTTGTGGGTCTGGACATGGCCCTGCGACCACCTTCCTGCATGGGAGCAGTACAACTGCGGCTGAGTTTCTATTTGACGCCAACAGCATGGTAGGATATAACATGCGTGCATACATCCACCTGAAACCTTGACTCCGACGCCGAACGCCGAAACGTGGCCTCACCTCGCCTGTAACTACTCATCCTGAACGCATGAAATACCTAAATCATGTGGTGGGACAACTGGACATTTCATTACAGAAAGTTTTAGTTCAGAAACTGGTGGCAGTCCTCTCAAATATTGAAAGGGGTGAGGTCCTTAAAAGATGATAATTGATATTGATTGTGACAAGACTGCCAAAAATGACAGTCCACTCAGAGAAAAGGCTCAGAAAGGTCTCCAAAATGAAACTCGTTCTGTGTTCAGACAGATCACAGCTACAGTGACATTCCTGCCACTATTGGAAGTTTCTTGTTCATTTGATCTACTGATTTATACAAATATTAGGTTGTGCCTGAAAAATGGGAAGAGTCAGGACTATAGTTGATCACCAATTGTGAGCACGTCTACCTTCCTGCCTCACTGCCATTATCCAGAGTAAATCGCATGGTGGCCTACAGACTCCCTGGTAATGCCTGAAGATGAGAACACTAACGTAAATCCTCAGATGTGCTTCTCCTGAAACCAAGTCAACTGTAGTTCATATATTTTATAGCTTAACTTTTAGATGGGGGAAAACTTAACATACTTTACAGGACCGTGCGTGATTGTCCCATTTTGGGGGTATCTGTTTGGCTTTCGAGGGTGTTGCCACAATTTTTTGCAAACTGTTCGAAAAAGGGACCCAGCAGATTACTTTGGCCTTGTAATGTTAATTCCTTGAAGGTGGTGACTGTAGATAGGAAAAGTTTTGGTATGAAACAAAATGCTATCCCAAGTCACACCCTTTCATCAAGTGACTTGACTCAGAATACAGGTAGGGAAGTATTTAAAGATGAAACACAGTAAATGAAGTCTGAATACTCAGAATCTTGGTTTAGGTCCTAAAGTATCTGATAATACATAGATAACAAAATATTGCTATTAAGTCCTTTTGCCATTTATTTCATTTATATAGTAACCATACTGAAAAGAAATCTCCAATTATCGGATTGTAATTTATACAAATTACACTCACAAAACTAATATTTGTAGCGTTTAAATTCCAGTCATAGAGCACTTTTAAAAATGTCTTTCTGAGGGTGGCCTGTTAGCTCACTTGGTTAGAGCATGGTGCTGCTAACACCGAGGTTGCTGGTTAAATCCCCACATGGGCCACTGTGAGCTGCGCCCTCCTTAGCAAAAAAAAAAAGGAACAGAAAAAATAGAAAAAAAGCGTATTTCTGTGTTTTATAAATTAAAGTTGTAAATGACAATGATAAATTTCATGTGTATGTAAATAATCTACTGATTTAGACCGACGGGTTTATTTCTGGGTCCTGAATACAATTCCATTGTTCTCTATGTATATCTCTATGCCAGTGTCACCATGTTTTCCTTACTGTGGCTTTGTACTAATTACGAATTACGTTTGGGAAGGGTGAGCCTCCAACCTGATTTTGTTTTTGAAGATCCTTATGGCTCTTTTCTTCCCTGGAAATTTGCTGTGAATATTAGGATCAGCTTGCACGTTTTTCCACAAAGGCCTTGGGGCCTTTTCACAGGAATGACACTGAATCCTTACATCGCATCTGTTCTGTTGCCATCCTAACAATTTCCATCACCATGCGATGGCCTCACGTTTATGTAGGTAGTTTCCTTTAATTTCTTTCAGCAAACAAAGACATTATGTTTTGTAATTTTCAGTGTAGAAGCCTTGCACTATTCCTAAGTATTTTATCAACGTTGATGTTATTTAAAATGGAATTGTGTTCTTAAATTCTTTTTTAGATTACTCCTTGCTACCGTATACAAATATAACAGATTCCTGTGTATTGATATTTTGTCATTTAACGTTGAATTACTTTACAGTAATAATAATTTTTTTGTTGATTCTTTTGGAAGTTATGTATTTCAGATGCGACTTGTCATCTGTGCATAGACAGTTTCAGTTCTTCCTTTCACATAGAGAACATCACTACAACTCTATAAGGGACATAGATCTGTGTCTTCTGTCTTTGGGACCTACTTCTGATTTGACTGGTTAGGGGCTAGTAGTGTCCCCACAGGGCTAGGGTTGGGGCTGAGGGGCAGTGTGGTGCTGAGTCAGGGGTTAAAGTTAAGATTGTGGGTTACAGTTTGGTTATGGTTTATGTGTAGTGTTTATGGCTACATGTATGTTATATGGTTTATGAGATTGATTATGGATTACATGTATGGTTTATGGCTATGTGTTTTTGGTTATAGTTTATAGTCACGGTTTATGGATATGGTTCATAGTTTGTGGTTTCTGGAGATAGTTTAGTATTACGTTGAGGGTTTAGGTTACGGTTTATGCTGTTGGTTATGGTTTATGGTTGTAAGGTTTTACGTTTATGTTAAGGTTTAGATTTAGGCTTAGGGCTAAGGGTTTAGTGTTTAGGTTTTACAGGTTAGGTGTTTGGTTTGGGGTTAGGGTTAGGGCTCAGTGATGTGCAATCTGTTGCTTTCCTGACCCAGCATCTGTTCTCTGGCCCCAGTCCAGCACCTCAGCTTCCAGGGAACTCAGTGGCTTCCAGTCCTACCTGACATATCAAAATCAAGACTTCCTGGGTGCAGGATATGAGGACACTGGGTAGGGATCGATCTCAGGGGAACTTCCAAACTGCTTTGTCCCCTTTCCTTCCCTGTCCCAGGAGAGGGAACTCCAGAGCAATGTGACGAGAATAAGTGGGAAGATGAGGTCCTGGATGGATCATTGCTTAGTATTTTCCTTATTTTAGGGTCCATTTTGTTCATGGAAATCACCCATTTCGACGCAATAGGTGTATCTTAACTTTAGTTTTACTTTCTCCTCTCTTTCCAGAATTGTTACAATCAACGTACACATGTTGATGCATGACTGTTCACTGAAGTCTGTATTTTATTCAGATTCCTGCTTTCAGGCCCAGTCTCAGTGCTGACACCTCTGTCTGTCAAAGCCCGCACCAGACAGGTTAATGGTGACAGCTGGGGGTACCTGGTGAGTGAACTGGGGTGTTATGATAGGAAATGAGACCAGGAGAAGAACATGAGGCCTGATAAAGTCGCAACACTGTGCTGATGACAGAGACTTTCCTCTCCAGCCCCAGTGAAGCTGCTGGTGGTTGTAGGCACAGGAAGTGACGGGGTTAGACCCCACCTTAGTTAGAAAGATGGAGCTGGTCCCAGTGTGCAGGTTGCCCTGGACGAGGGAAGGACGGCAGCAGGGAGACCCGTGAGAAGAGCGGTGAGAGGCGCTCTGGCCTGAGCTGAGACAAGGGCCTTGAATTTGGAGATGAGCAGGGTTTGAAGACCAGGGAGGGGCTGTGGTGAGCGCTGCCCTGTGGACGAAGCTGGCACAGATGCCAGAGTCAGCACTCAGGGGACTGGCTGTGTGGACACCAACAGGAGATCGCATTCTGCCACCAGGAGACTATCTGCTAATAGTCCTTCTATTTGCTCATAGATCCTTCCAGCCCATGGAGGTAGAGAAAGGACTGAGAAGGGAAGAGGGAGGGGGAGTGAGGGACCATCTCCTGTGGGGCAGGAGCTGACCTGCATCACCTCACTGATATCACAGCCACCCTGAGAGGGAGCCGTTATCCCCACCTGACAGGTGAGGACACTGACTTCCCATGTCTTTGTCTGAAGTCACACAGCTAGTGCTTGGAGGAGACAGAAGCCAGCTCTGCACCTGTCTGAGGCTCACGCACCCCTCCATAGGGAAGGTGTCACCCCAGACTCCATTCTGAGCAGCCAGGAAGCTCTTGTCAGTTGTGACCTCAGAGGAAGGGAAGATGGGGAGAAGCTCCCTCATGTCAGATCCTTCCTTCCAGACAACCTCACAGCTAATAGCTCACCAATGGTCGACTACCTCCTAGCCATCAGCCTCATTCCGCAGATCCATGGGGAGCATGCACACTGCATTTTTCCCCGACCCCAAGACACTTCCTCGGTTTTTCTCACATTCCCTAAGCTCCAGGAAACTTGGTCCATCTCAAACACCTGAACCTGTCAGACGTTGACAAACTGGGAAAGAGCCTTGCCACCATCTTCTCACCACATCCACAGCAGCAATTGCTGGATCACCCCTCCTGCTTTCATTTGTCTCAGCTGCAAAAACAGCTGAACCCCCTGTCCTGCCACTCCACCCAGGCTCCGTGATATGGCACCTGATTTCCACTCCACCTCGTTTTGACTTTGTAACATCCTGCAGGAAAAACTCAGAGACTAACGAACTGTGATCCCTACCCTCTCCTCTTTTCCTCATTGCGTGAACCACACAACTCCAACCTCACTCCAGCCCCTTCTCTCTCCCTCCAAATCCTCTCCGTTATCTCTACCTTTCTCCTTATCTCTACTTGTCCATTTTAGAGCTCCTTTTCTTTGATTCCATCACCTGATTTTCAACCCAAGAAGACTTGAGTCCCATTATTGTCTTTATTATATGACTCTTCCCTCTCATAACACTTTGCCTACCATTACCCCTTATCTCTACCCAGCTCACAAGCTAATTCTTCATCTTCCATATATGCTTGCCTGCTCACCAATTGTACAGGGACTTACATCCTAGGTTTCCTTTCTCCAGATATTGAGATCACCCCCAATAGTCAATTTCTACCTCTCCCCACATATACTCTCATGCACCAAAGATGGTCGTTCTCCTTATCCGCTTTTAGTGTCACTGAACATCTCTGTGGGAGTAACGAAAGGAACGGCAGGGCTAGGAGTCTCCTTACATGAATTTCAAACCCTGCCACAGGATCTCAGCCAGGCCCAGAATCACAGACACCACCTCAGGAACCAAGTGGCGATCCGAGTTTACAGCTAAGAGTGGCTCTTGATTTGTTCTCCTCATAGGGCCTTTAACTATTATCTTTTATGGTCCTAGCCTTTGGTCTTTGCCTCTTCCACCTTTTCACCCAATTCCTGCAGAGCCTACTCCAGGTGTGCACAAATGGAGCTGTCCATAAAATGCTTCACCTACAACAACATTACCAGCCCCTTCCACAACGTCTCCCTCCTCTCTCCACCTTCATTCAGCCTGAAGAAACTACAGAATAGAGACACGGTGGCCTTTCTACATTTTAATAACAAACAAGTCTGGAAGGGTAGGTCTCTGAATGTTAGAGACCTTCATTTAATGTTAGGTCTCAGAGACCTTGACTTACAGACAGAGCCATGTTGGCTGACCTACACAAACAGAGCCATGCTTGTAACAACAAAAAATACCACAAAAGAGCTACTAGCTTGCTGTCATTCAACATTTCATGTTCAAACAATGCTATCCTGTCTGCACAGCCCCTATAAAAACCTCCTCATCCCCTCTTCAGGACTGGAAGTCTCCTTTAGACATGCAGTCCGGATTGTAGCCATCTTTTGCACAGCCAATATACTGTTGCTCTCTTACAATAAAGCTTTCTTAAGTTGCCTGACTGTGTGCATTCCATTTCCAGCCAACCTATCAAAGAATACAAGTGATTCTCAAGTGACTTTTATATAAATCATGTTGTAATAACATTGGTTTGGAAAGTTTGGTTGAAATATGCTCTAGATTTGAGAGCTGAGGATTTTTCAGTGTAAAGGAATATGCCCCGCAATGTTTGTCTTCAACTTAGAAAAGCAGTCTTTTCTTATATAAGAGCTTATGAAATGAGCTATTTCACTGTCTGCCTCTATTGCTAAAAATCTTTCTTGGTGATTTAGCATTACATTTGGTAACCTATAATATGGAATGCATATGATTCTTTCCTATCTATATCTACGTATCTATGTACGTACGTATCTATCTATGTGTGTGTATCTGACATTTAAATAGATACCCACACATGCATGTGTATATACTCATAAACACACAAAAGAATGTAAAGAAAAACATATTCACACTTATTTGTCTTACCCATCATTTTATGGTTCTAACAGATTACTTGCTATATATTGCAAACAAAATATCTCCAAATATGTGGTAAAAGATCATAGGTTTACAATAAAGAACTAACTATACGTGTCTGTCTCAATCTTGCCCTTCCTGTACAAGTCCAACACATGCCCTCCATCAGTTTTTCTTTTTGAGTTCTTTGGGTGATTAATGTTTATTCTCCAAATACTGCTTCTGTATCTAAACGTTATTCTGCAATTGATGTTATATTTTAACTATTGCCTTCCCCATATGATAGATGAGGATGATCTCCCTTACATCCCCTATCTACTCTTTTGGGTAATTTATTGAATCACTATTCTGATTTGTCAACTATGCAAATTCAAACAAGATACGTACACCTGCATTTCCTATCCCACAAACCAGAGCCAAAATCTCTTGACTTCACATTTCGTTAAGATGAGGACACCTGTAAGGCTCAGGAGGAGGCTGACGGTCGGTAAGTACATGAGTTCTCTCCCTACCCAAGAAGGGTGCTAGAATTCCATTCCCTACTCTGTAGGTCCATTGCTGTGACTCCTCTGCCCCACAAAAAGGAAGTTCTGTCATGAAATTTAAATGAATTATCTGTCTTTCATGAATTTATTACATCTGGAATATTTTTCTAAGCTCTCAATAATTATATATTCCATTGAATCTGATTTTTATCTCTGGACCACATTTTCCAAAAATCTGATCTTCTACTGGTTTTCTTGGTACTTATACTAACTCATTTCAGTATTTCCTGGATTCCTTAGTGTCCTCAAATTCATACATTTTGACATACATTTATACATGTAAATAGCTTCTAATATTTTAATATTTTAGATTTAGAGAAGAGCTACAAAAATAGTACACAGTGCCCTTATTTCCATTAGCTAGAATTTCCTAATGTTAGCATGATCAAAATTAAGAAGTAAACATTTTACCAGAGGGTAAGGGGGGAGGGGAGTGGTAGATAAGGGTAAAAGGGATCAAATATATGGTGATGGAAGGTGAACACACAATGGAATTTATAGATGATGTAATACAGAATTGTACACCTGAAATCCATGTAACTTTACTAACAATTGTCACCCAAACAAACTTCAATTAAAAAAAAGAAATAAACATTGGTACAATACTGTTTTCTAAACTCGAGACTTTATTTGGATTTCACCAGTTTCCCCTAAAGTGTTGTCTTTCTGTTTCAAGATCCAGTCCAATCCAATCTTTGATTGCCATAGTTCTCCTCTAATCTGTAATAGTTCCTCAGATTTTCCTTGACTTTCAAGACTTTGACACATGTTAAGCGTAATTCTCAGCTATTTTATAGGCAGCTCCTCAATTTTGATTTTGTCTGATATATCCTTATAAGTACAATACAGTTATGGGTTTTTGAGATGACTATCAGAGAGGTGACACGCCCTTCTCACTGCACAATTTCAGGGAGGGCATGATGTAAATCTGTATTATTACTGGTTATGTTAAACTTGGTCATTTTATTAACGTAATGTCTACCATGGTTTTTCATTGAGAAGTTCCTTTTTCCCCCTTGATAAATAATATTTAATGGAGATACTTTACGACTGAAAGATACTATTTTTCCTTAAATTTTTGACCTGCTGATTTTTTTGTTAAATCTTATCCAGATATCATATCCTTCAAGGCAGCATGCTGATCCTCTTAGTAATTCAAGTACTTCCCTGCCCCTCAACTAAGGATAGATTGTCTTGTTCTCTTCTCCAGCTGCAATCTCTTTTCACTAGTATTCTAAGAGCAAAGTGTTTGGTTCCCCTGCCCCACAGATCAAGGCTCCTATTCAAAAGAGGAGGTAGAGAGAAAGTGTCCCAGTGGAGTTCAATGCTCCTTCTACAGAGGCGCTCTTCCCCATCACGTTTTTCACCAGGAGAAGCATTTCTTAGGATTCTCCAGCTCTTGTGTGAGTGCCTCCCAGGGTTCATGGAGAAAAAACCATGCGAAAGGATGCAGATTTCATTTCCCTGTGATTTGTTCCCAAGTTCTGATATCTCTCTCATTATTTTCAGGCTCACTCATATTCTTTCACTTATATTCAAATATCTGATTGTACACATTTAAGAACAAAGAAACAAAAATATTTATTGCAAGCTCTATCTGTGGAGAAGGGGCTTGTGCATGACAGGCCCCACCTCAGAATGAGCATTTAAGACATAAGACAAAAATTCCTTCAGACCCTTTTTTCCTTTACTTTGCCTTCCACAATATCAGAAATTAAGTTTTTACACTATAAGTTTTGCTCTATTCCACTCCTACTAAAAAATCTTTTCATAGCCCTCTGTTGGTGAGGCGAGGCGAGGCGAGGCAAAAAAGCCATGACGTGACATCTCATTGTGATTTTCATTTTCATTTCTGTGATAATTAGTGATGTTGAGTATTTTTTCATATGTCTATTAGCCATCTGTATGTCCTTTTTGGAGAAATGTCTATTCAGGTCCTCCGCCCGTTTTTTAATTGGATTGTTTGTTTTTTTGTTGTTGAGTTGTATGAGTTCCTTACGTATTTTGGGTATTAGTCCCTTATCAGAGGTGTTGTTTACAAAAGTCTTCTCCCATTTGGTTGGTTGCCTCTTTATTTTGCCAATGGTTTCTTTTGCTGTGCAGAGGCTCTTTAGTTTGCTATAGTCCCATTCATTTATTTTAGCTTTTACTTCCCTTGCCTTTGGAGTCAAATTCATAAAATGCTCTTTGAACCCAAAGCCCATAAGTTTAGTACCTATGTTTTCTTCTATGCAATTTACTGTTTCAGATCTTATATTTAGGTCTTTGATCCGTTTTGAGTAATTTTGCTACATGGTGACAGATAACAGTCTAGTTTCATTCTTTTGCACCTGGCTTTCCAACTCTCCCAGCATCATTTATCGAAGAGGCTGTCTTTTCTCCTTTGCACGTTTTTGGCTTCTTTGTCAAAAATCATCTCCCCATATTTATGTGGGTTTATTTCTGGGTTTTCAATTCTATTCCATTGGTATAGGTGCTCCGATGTTCATTGCAGCACTGGAAACAACCAAAGTGTCCTTCGGTAGATAAATGGATAAAGAAATTGTGGTGTATATACACAATGGAATGCTATTCTGCCATAAGAAAAGATGAAATAGTGCCATTTGCGACAACATGGATGGAACTTGAGATTATTATGCTAAGCAAAATAAGTCAGACAGAAAAAGTCGAGAACTATATGATTCCACTGATATGTGGGATCTGAAAGCAACAAAGAACAAGACAGACAAATAAACAAAAACTCATAGACACAGACAATAGTTTAGTGGTTACCAGAGGGTAAGCAGGGAGATGGGTGGTAGATGAGGGTAAAAGGATCAAATATGTGGTGATGGAAGGAGAAGTGACTCTGGGTGGTATCACACAATGTGATATATGGATGATGTAATACAGAAATGTACCCTTGTATAGAGCATATAAAATGTATCACAGCTCAGCTCAGCTCAGCTCAGCTCAGCTCAGCTCAGCACAGCTCAGCTCAGCTCAGCTCAGCTCAGCACAGCTCAGCACAGCTCAGCTCACCACAGCTCAGCTCAGCTCAGCACAGCTCAGCTCAGCTCAGCTCAGCACAGCATAGGACAGCTAAGCTCAGCTCAGCTCAGCTCAGCTCACCACAGCTCAGCTCAGCACAGCACAGCTCAGCTCAGCTCAGCACAGCTCAGCTCAGCTCAGCACAGCTCAGCATAGCTCAGCTCAGCACAGCTCAGCTCAGCTCAGCACAGCACAGCTCAGCTCAGCTCAGCTCAGCTCAGCTCAGCACAGCTCAGCACAGCTCAGCACAGCACAGCTCAGCACAGGACAGCTCAGCTCAGCACAGCTCAGCTCAGCTCAGCTCAGCTCACCACAGCTCAGCTCAGCTCAGCACATCTCAGCTCAGCTCAGCTCAGCTCAGCACAGCTCAGCACAGCTCAGCTCAGCACAGCTCAGCTCAGCTCAGCACAGCACAGCTCAGCTCAGCTCAGCTCAGCTCAGCTCAGCACAGCTCAGCACAGCTCAGCACAGCACAGCTCAGCACAGCTCAGCTCAGCTCAGCACAGCACAGCTCAGCACAGCTCAGCTCAGCTCAGCTCAGCACAGCTCAGCACAGCTCAGCTCAGCTCAGCTCAGCACAGCTCACCTCAGCTCAGCACAGCACAGCTCAGCTCAGCTCAGCTCAGCTCAGCTCAGCACAGCACAGAACAGCTCAGCTCAGCACAGCTCAGCACAGCACAGCTCAGCTCAGCTCAGCTCAGCACAGCTCAGCACAGCTCAGCTCACCACAGCTCAGCTCAGCTCAGCACAGCTCAACTCAGCTCAGCTCAGCACAGCATAGGACAGCTAAGCTCAGCTCAGCTCAGCTCAGCTCAGCTCAGCACAGCTCGGCTCAGCACAGCTCAGCTCAGCTCAGCTCAGCTCAGGTCAGCACAGCTCAGCACAGCACAGGACAGCTCAGCACAACACAGCACAGCTCAGCTCAGTACAGCACAGCACAGCACAGCTCAGCACAGCTCAGCACAGCACAGCTCAGCTCAGCGCAGCACAGCACAGCTCAGCCTCCATGCGTCTGTCCCAGTCCATGACCCAGCCTGTGCGTCCCTCCTTTCGCCCCCCCAACTCCCAACCCCTGTCTCTCTGGCTTCTGTCACCGCCAGGGTAGTGGCAGATGCCCCATGGAGCCACGGGTGGCGCAAAGGGGCCTCGACGTGGGTAAGGATTAACCCGCTGCCCTTGCCCGCGACGTCCTGAGGAGGCGGAGAGCAGGCGGGAGGCGTGGCAATGCTGGAGCCGGCCAACGGGGAGAGGGGAGAGGCTCGCCGCAGGCCAAGGCAGTGCCGGTCCTTGGCACCTCGGGGTTCTTGTCACAGGGGTGACAATCTTACTGCCTGCACCAGGGCCCAGAGACAGAGGCCCCAGTTGTCCCCGGACCGCAGGCCGAGGAGACGCCCAGCCGCCCCACCCCACCAGAGGCCTTTGTCTCTGCTGGCAGGCACCGCGGCCCCTCCCCCAGTGCCCTTCCTTCTTTCAGGAGAGCCCTGCGCCCTCGGTTCCCCCCGGCCAGCCGCGGCGGCCCCTGGCGCACAGCCACAAAAGAGACCCGACAAACCAGTGGAATGAGGGAGCGCCACACTTGCGTGCACGCGTGGCCCGCGCCCCGGGGCTCCAGGACTGACCACCACAGAGGAAAAGCAGGCAGGCCGGCAGGCACACAACCCACAGGAGGAGGGTGCCTGTCCCTGAGCCTCTCCTCCCGCGTGCGGGACCCCATGCGTGCCTCGGACCCCACCGGCACTCCGCAGATCCTGGAGGCCTGCCCGGGGGTCCCAGGGTGACTGCCCACCCCCCGGGCACTGCCTGCTTAACGGAGCCCAGCCCCGGGCGCCACAGCACTCCGGTGGGGGAGCTGCCACTTCAACACAGCCTCCGTGCGTCTGTCCCAGTCCGTGACCCAGCCTGGGCGTCGCCCCCAACTCCCAACCCCTGTCTGTCTGGCTTCCGTCACCGCCAGGGTAGTCGCAGAGGCCCCGTGGAGCCACGGGTGGGGCGAAGGGGCCTCGCTGTGGGTAAGGAGTAACCCGCTGCCCTCGCCGGCGACGTCCTGAGGAGGCGGGGAGCAGGCGGGAGGCGTGGCAATGCTGGAGCCGGCCAGCGGGGAGAGGGGAGAGGCTCGCCGCCTGCGCTGCCCAACAAGCTGGCGCGCGCTCACCACGCAGGCTGGGCGGCAGCTCTTGGGGCGCCAGGAGACCGGTCCCAGCGTCTACGGCCATACCACCCTGCACGCGCCCGATCTCGGCTGATCTCGCAGCCAAGCAGGGTCGGGCCTGGTAGTACTTGGGTGGGAGACCGCCTGGGAATACCGGGTGCTCTAGGCTTTTGCCCGCCACTTCTTTTGCGGCCGCCACGCCCCTGGACCCTCTGTTGCCGCCAACACCGCTGCGGGACCCCTGGCCAGCGGGGCTGGTCGTGGGGGGGTGGGGGTGGTTAGTGGGAGCGTGGGGTCGGGGCCGCCGCCTGGACCTACAGCCTCGCAGCCCCGGCCTCACGCCAGGCGCCTCGGCCCGGTCTCCCCCCCACAGCCCCTTCTATATCCTCTTTTTTCCCCGCAAGCGCAAGCGGTCAACCGGCAGCCCTTCGCCGCGCCCACTTCGCCGCCCCCAAAGCCCAAGCCCAGGGCTGCCTGCCGGCACCCGCCTCCAAACTGCCTCGGGCGGCTTTCTCCAGCCAAGGCAGTGCGGCTCCTTGGCACCTCCGGGTCCTTACTCCTGAACCAACCCGTACCCCTGATCCTAATTCTAGCCCTACCCCGGACCCTACGCGTACCCCTACCCCTGACCCTACGCCTACCTTTACAACTGACCCAAACCCTACCCCTGAACCTACCCTATCCCTACCCCTGAGCCAACACTTACCCTGGCCAGACCCTACCCCCACTCCTACCCCTGACCCTACTTCTAACCCTGACCCTACTCCTACCCCTATCCCTACTCTACCCCTACCTATACTCTGACCCTACCCCTAACCGTACCGCTGACCCTACCCTTACCTCTACCCTGATCCTACCCCTACCCCTGACCCAACCCCTACCCCTGACCGAACCGCTACACCTGACCCTAACTCTAGCCCTAAACCTGACCCAAACCCTACCCCTGACCCTACCCCTACCCCTACTTGACCCTACCCCTATCCCTACACCTGACCCAACACTTACCCCTGAACCTAACCCTACCCCTACACCTGACCCTACCCCTACCCCTACCCCTGACTGAACCCCTACCCCTACCCCTGACCCAAACACTAACCCACACCTGACGCAACCCCTAACCCTGATTCTAAATTTACCCGTCCCCTTGACCCTACCCCTACCCCTATCCCTGACCAAACCCCTACCCTTGACCATACCCTTACCCCTAATCCCTGACCATTCCCCTACCCCTGAACCAACCCCTGTTCCTACCCCTGATCCTACCCCTACACCTACCCCTCACCATTACCCTACCCATAGCCCTGACCCTACCCCTACTCCTGACCCAAACCTACCCCTGACCCTACCCTTACCCATATCCACCGATCCCCTACCCCAGACCCTATCCATGCCCTTGACCCTACTCCTACACCTGAACCTACCCCTAACACTACAACTAACCCTACCCCTACCTCTGACTCTAACCCTACCCCTACCTCTAACCCTACCACTAGCCCTTACCCTACCCCTACCACAAACCCTACCCGTACCCCTGACCCTACCCCTACACCTGACCCTGCCCATTACCATGACCCTATCCCTTCTCCTACCCCTGAACCTACCCCTACCCTGACGTTACACTTAACACTACTCCTGACCCAACCCCTACCCCAGACTTACCCCTACCCCTACCCCTGACCCTACCCCTACCCCTGACGAAAACCCTAACCCTGACCCTACCCTTACCCATACACTTGACCCATCCACTCCCCCTGACCCTATCCCTACCCTTGATCCTACCCCTACACCTGACCCTACCCCTACCCCTACCTCTGACCCTACCCCTGCACCTGACCCTAACCCTACACCTATCCCTGACCCTACCCCTACCACAGACTCTAACTCTACCCCTACCCCTGACCCTATCTCTACGCGTGACCAAACCCCTGTCCCTGACCCTACCCCTTCCGCTTCCCCTGACCCTACACTTATACCTGACCCAACCCCTCCCACTACCCCTGACCATACCCCTAACCCTGATGCAACCACTACCCTTAACCCTTCCCCTACCCTTGACCCTACTCCGACCCCTGCCCCTGACCCAACCCCTAACCCTGAACCTACACCTACCGCTACCTCTGGCCCAACACCTAGCCCTGACCCTACCCTTACCCCTACCCCTGAACCTACCCCACTCCTGACCCTATCGCTACCCCTGACCCTACCACTACCACTGACCCTACACCTAGCCATACCCCTGACCCTACCCCTAACCCTGACCCAACCACTACACCTACCTTTTCCCTTATCCCTGAAACTACCCCTACACCTACCCCTGACTGTAACCCGACTCTTAACCCTGACCTTACCTGACACTACCCCTACCCCTGACTCTAACTTTAATCCTACCCCTGAACCTACACCTACCCCTACCCCTGACCCAAACCCTACCCCTGACCCTACCTGTACCCCTAACCCTGACCCTACCCCTACCCCTACCACTGAATTTACCCCTACCCCTACCCCTGACCCAAACACTTCAACTTACCCTACCCCTTTCCCTACCCCTAACCCTGACCCTAGCCATACCACTAACCCTGACCCTAACCCTATCCCTACTCCTGATCCAACCCCTACCCCTGACCTTACCCCTACCACTACCCCTGACCCTACCTTTACCCCTACCTCTGACCCTACCCCTATTCCTACCCCTGACCCTACCCCTACCCCTGACCCAACCCCTACCCCTGACCCTAACGCTACCCCTGATCCAACCCCTACCCCTGACCCTACTCCTACCCCTGACCCAACCCCTATCCCTGACCCTACCTCTACCCCTAACCCTAACCCTACCGATAACCCTGACCCTACCCCTACCCCTGACCTAACCCCTAAGTCTGACCCTACCCGTACACCTGACCTAACCCCTACCCCTAACCCTATCCCTACCCCTGAACCTACCCGTACCCCTGAAGCTTCCCCTACCCCTGACCCTACTCCTACCCCTGACCCAACCCCTACCCCTGACCCTAACCCTACCCCTGATCGAACCCCTACCCGTGACCCTACCCCTACCCCTGATCCAACCCCTATCCCTGACCCTACCTCTACCCCTAACCCTACCCCTACCGATACCCCTGACCCTACCCCTACCCCTGACCTAACCCCTAAGTCTGACCCTACCCTTACACCTGACCTAACCCCTACCCCTAACCCTATCCCTACCCCTGAACCTACCCGTACCCCTGACGCTTCCCCTACCCCTGACCCTACCCCTACTCCTGAACCTACCCCTACCCCTGACCCTAACCCTACCCCTGACCCAACCACTACCCCTACCCCTGACCCTAACCCTATCCCTGACCCTACCCCTACCCCTGACCCAACCCCTACCCCTGACCCAACCCCTATCCCTGACCCTGACCCTAACCCTACCCCTACCCTGACCCTACCCCTCTCCCTGACCCTACCCCTACCCCTGATTCTACCCCTACCCCTGACCCTACATATACATATATACATATATGATAATAATAGACAGTATATGTTAGGATATGTTCTCATGTAAATATATGTATACATACCATATAACATATATAGCAAATATAAACATGCATATACATTGTAATATACTATGTGTACTATAGATAATATAAAATATATCTTATGTTTGCATAATAATGTATAATCTATAACATACAATACTCAAATAGATGCAGTATATAAAAACATATTTATGATATTCAAAAAGCAACAGTGAATATACTTTGGCCAGAAACATATAAGAAGCCATTAATATTGTTAATACTTAGATAAACATAAAACTAAAGCAAAATTTTCAATTTTTGTATTTACCAGAATGGCAGATATTGAGAGTCTGGGAAAACCAAGTTTTATTGAAAATGTGGAGCCATGATAAGTCCTAGTCAGTGCTGGTGGTAATGTGGATTGGTACAACCACTTTGGAAAGCAATTTGCATTATTTTAAAAGTCTTTACATTTATAAATAAGAACACAGTGCATCCACTCATCACTGTACATATTCCGGGGTAACTCGATCATAGGTTTACCTGGGGATATTTACAAAACCAGGTCCCTGCCATATTGTTCTTTAAAATAAACACGAAACAACTCAAATGATCATCAATAGGATAACGGATTTTAAAAGTCGCAGTCAGAGTGAAATGAAATATGGTAATTAAAAATAATGCCATTTCATAAAAAGCTAGTAATATAAAAAAGGCATTGAGTATGTCACCATATTGATAATGTCCCCGTACTATATACATAATACATGTAATAACTATTGGTTATATATGAAGAAAACAATGATATGCCTAAACAAATTCAGGTAGTATTTAACTTTAAATGACGGGAAACAAGAGGATTAAAAATGAGGAATAACACACAGAATATATCCTATATGATATATTTTTAAAATTTATATTAAATTAATAAATAGATCTCAGATATTCCTGTACTGAATAGTTGGATCAGGATCCTTGTCTTATTATATTGCTAACTTATTTACTTATTTCTAATGTATATGTTGCTACTTTTAAAAAATAATATATGTGACATAAAATATACAATTTTAATAGACATAACATGTTAGGATATGTGCTTGTATAAGTAGATGTATACATACCATATAAAATATATAGAAAATGTGAACATGCATATACATTGTAATATACTATGTGTACTATAGAAAATATAAAATACATGTTATGTATGCATAATAATGTATAATATATGACATGCAATACATAAATAGATGCAGTATAGAAAAATACGTACCTCATCACTCCATATACAAGAATAAACTAAAAATAAATTAGATTTAAATGTATGAGAATGAAACCATCAATTCGTAGAACAAAATATATGCAGTAAAGATTTTGACATTGCTCTGAATAACATATATCTCCTGGGCTAAGGAAATAAACACAAACACACACACACACACACACACACACACACACAAACTGGAGACCATCAAATTAAAAACTTTTGCATGGCAAAGGAAACCATCCACAAAATGTAAAGACAACAACTGAATTTCAGCAGATAGTCACCATAATATCCAATAAGAGATTATCATTCAAATAGATAAAGAGCTCATATAACTCAACACCCAAACAACAAAGAATCCAATTAAGAAATGGGCCAAAGAACTTAACAGCTATACAAAGAACTTAACAGACATACAGGTGGATAATAGACATATGAAAGATGCTCCAAGTCACGAATCATGAGAAAAACTGCAAATCAAAATCACAATGTAAAATCAACTCACACCTGTCAGAATGGCTGCAACACAGAATGATTCAACAACCAGGAAATGTTGGCCAGGATGTGAAGAAAAGGGAATCCTGCTGTGCTGTAGCTGAGGTGGGAAACTGGTGCAGGCGCTATGGAAAACAATTCTGAGGTTCCTCAAAACATTAAAAATAGAACTGGATTATTACCCAGCAATTCCCCTTCTGGGTATTTATCGGAAGAAATCCAAAACATGAATATCAAAGACATATGCACCCATATGTCTACTGCAGCTCTATTTACAACAGGCCCGATATGGTAGCAACGTAGTTCCCATTCAATAGACAACTGGATCAAAACAAGAAAAACATCGTCAACAACAACAACAAACAACCACAGGTGGCACATATATGAAATGGAACACAACTCGGCCAGAAAAAAAATGTTACCATTTGTGACAACATGGATGGACTTAGAGGGTATTATTCTAAGGAATATCTCAAACAGAGAAAGACAAATACCATGTGATCTCACTTGTATGTGGACTCTCAAGAAACAATAATAAAATGGAAACAGATGGATAGGTACAGAGAACAAAATGATGGTTGCCAGAAGGGAGGGGGCTGGGGCCTGGGTGAATCAGGTAAAGGCTTTAAGATGTACAAAATGCTGATTACAAAACAGTCACGAGGATGTGAAGTACAGCATAGGGAATCTACTCAATAATGCTCTAACAACTACGTATAGTGCCAGGCAGGTACTAGCGAAAACAGGGTGATCACATCATAAATTATATAAAGGTTTCACACTATGTAGTTCACCTGAAACTAATATAAAATAATGCTGAATGTCAGCTGTCAATGAAACATGACAAAAAACCATGCTCTGAGATTTGGCTGGTTCTGCGGGAAAGATAATTTTTACATAGCAAAGCAGAAAATGTTGACGTCAGCCGCAGCACACTCAGAGCCCACGGACACAATTCCTTTTTCTAAGACATCATTCATATAGCAAAGGAACAAATCAGACTTCCACACATTTCCTTTTCGTCTCTGATTCCATATGTGCCTTCGTCAGTCTTCAAGCATCAAGTACCACCTAACCACTCGCAGGGACCCTCTCCCATTAGATCCAACCCGAGTCTTTGTAGTAATGCGTAGAGTCTTCTTCCTCACTGCTAGAGTCCGAGAAGTTCTCCACCGGCCAGTCTTTGCAAACAGAAAGATGAGCAATACATTTATTAGAAAGAGTGTCTGTCTCCCCCATTCGGCCTCCTCCAATTGAGGATACGAGAAGACACAGAGCATCACCCTCATCTTCCCTGCAGGTTCTCAGACCATCCCGGGACTCTGTGAGGTCAGAGCCCTTCAACGAGGCATTGGTCAGAGATGCCAACCTTCCAATCAGTGATACGTGGAAGGAATCACCTTCTTGGTCCCACTGGCCCACAATTGCTCTCCCCTCCAAACTCATCAACCTGCAATTGCAGCTGTTATATACAAACTTGAGTGTGGCTCCTGTGACTGCACAACTCGATATTTATCTTCTTTTAATTCATTAAGTTAATAAATGATCAAGTGAAATAAATTGAAAGTGGCACCGCTGGCCACTGGCTCCCCAAACGGATTGGCCAAAGCAAGAACTGAAAGATGTGGAAGGTGTCTTCTCCCCTCCCCAGATTGTTCCTGCAGAGTTGTTCACAGATCTGAACTGATCATTCACTCATAGGAATTCAAGGACTCATGTGAATGTGCCAGGTGCTTCTGCAGACTCTGGGGACACTCAAAGAGTAAGGTGACCACCAGCTATTAAAGGATTCGCAGCAGGGGGCCCGACTGCAAGCTGAGAAGACCAGCAGGGCTGGTACCCCTCTGCTAGGTGGAATCAGAGTAATGGTCTGAGTAGGGGCCACTTTGCTGTCCTCAGGAATCCCCTCTTCATCCACCTGAACACTGGATTAGAGCTGCAGGAAGTTAGTGGCAAAGACCCCTAAGAGGGTGAATGACTTGTACTGTGAAAACTACACAGAATTGCTGCAACAGTTAAAAAGGACACAAAATTTGAATGATGCGCTGTGTTCCTGGCTTGGAAGGCTTAGCATCGTTACCATTCCCATACAACTCAAAGGGATCTGCGAGTCAGTGCAACTCCTATGAAAAGCTCAATGCCATTTCTACAGAGACAGAAAAAACAACTCAAAAAATGGTTATGGAACTACAAAGAATGCCTGTAGCCAAAAGCATCTTGAGAAGGAAGAACAAAGATAGAAGCTCCATACTTTCTGGCTTCAAAACACATGGCAATGCTACAGGAATCTACAGAAAACAGTATGCTGCTGGTATAAAGGCAGACACATTGTTCTGTGGAACAGAAGACAAAATTCTCAAACACACATATATGACCAAATGATTTTCAAGAACGGTGCCAATATCACTCCATGGAAGAAAGGAAATCTCTTCAGCAATCAACACAATGGAAAAGCACCCACAGAATAGGAGAAAACGCTTGGAAACCTCATCTATGAAAAAGAGCTAATATCCAAATATGTATGACACGCCAAAACTTCATTATGAAGAAAAAAAGGAAAGGACCCGATTGAAGAAGGGGAAAACACTGAAAAAAAAGAAATTTATACACAGAAGACATATAAGTGACCAACAGACCTTTGAAAACATGCTCGACAGCACAAAGCACCAAGGAAATAAGAATCAAAAGGACAGTGGACTACTGCCCACCCGCGTTACACTGTATTAGTCAGAAGAAAACACTTCAGTACGTAGAGGCCAGTTTCTATCATCGTATCCCCAGTTCTCATGGCCACCAAAAAGCTGACATTACAGTGTCTCTGCATTTGAAAGCCAGCAAGAAAGCCCCTATTTTGTCATGTTCTCTACTTTTTGTCACCAAATGAGGAATTCTAGAATACGTACCACCGACAGTGTCCACTGGAGTGTCCTGAAATGATAGAAAATATTACAAGGATCAGATCATGTGGGTTGTGTTTGCACAGGTCTTTGGTTTCCTTAATGACAATAGAAAACCAATGGGAACACTGGTGGCTCAAGGGAACCAAAAACAAGAAATCAAGCAAAAGTACTCATGTCAAAAGCCATGAACTTTTGCTGCAGGAAGTATCTCACACAGGCATATTGGGTTGCCAGTTACACAGTTGTATTCCAAAACAAACAAGCAAACAAACAAAAAATGCTGCATAGGGAAAAGATCACTCCCATATATTCTGTTACTAATGCTGCCATTGTTGAGTGCATATTCAAAACAAGTATCAGTTGGTAACAAATTCACACTCAACATTCTCCTCAGCCAGAAGATTTGTCTGTATTATTGGGAATGGACTTGCTAACATTTTCAATCTTCGTTGGACTGAGTGTATTAAAGGGGATTTCTGTCTCAGAGGGTGGAAAACAAGCTTACGGTGATAGGTTTCATGTCCTCATTGCAATCATCAGGAAGTTCATCTTCCTCTGGGATGACGGGGAGAGCTACAAGAGTGAACACAGAGTGAATGTGTCATCGGTGATACTACTCAAACCTACTCAGGGAGATGAGCTTGATGTGGACGTGAGAGAGACTGTGTGGCTATGGGTTTTTCATATCTATGGGCTGAACATGTGCCGTGCTGAACTCCTTGGTGGAAGAAGCAAGGCCAAGGAGAGGCGAGGAAAGAAGTGAGACATGGGGCCTTTGGTGTCTAGCTAAATAGAATGTAATTAATTTGAAATACTCTTAAAACCGGTAGACAAATAAATGCATGTTGTGTTTCAGTGTGAGATTTTCATGAATTTTTCTGCGCATTTTAAAACACAACACAGTCATCCTTTTTCCTGAAATGTTACAAGACCATTTCAGTTTTCCATGAATTCATATATGCTGTCCTCTCTTCATCATCTCTATTATTGGATTTTCTTAACTTTTTGACAGTGATGAGAAAGAAATGCTATTTACGCTGCTTTTCATAATTTGTGACTATATAGGTCTGGAGCATGGATTATATGTACAACGCTACGGACTCGTCACTACTATCTAGATCCAATCTTTTTCATCATATCCACCTCAGTTCCCTTTAACAAATCACTCTACTTTCTCCCTCCTTCCAACCATTGTTATCTCTCCTTGTCTCTCAACTGTGAATCTGCCTGTTGCAGGGACCTCATGTAAGTGGAATCACACATTATTTGTCTTTCTGTGTCTGCCTGGTGTTACTAAGCACAATATTTTTTAAATGTCCTTTCATGTTGCAGCATATTTCAAAGTTCAATTCCCGTTCACGACTGAACGACAGTCCACTCTGGGTATATATATCAGACTGTATTTATCCACTCATCACTTGATGGACTTTGGAAAAGTTTGCAACTGTTGGCTGTTGTGAAGCATGTCGCTATGACATCCGTGTGCTGATATCCTGGGATCCTCCCACAGTGACACCTAATCTTATGATCTTCGCCCAACATATAGAATATCCCCGCAGCAGACGTAAACCTTAACTGAACTGTGCACATTTAATCAATAAAACATTGGTGTCATTGCAATGACTGTAACAAACGTATCACAGGAAGGTGAGGTATTATGAATACGGGGCACTGGCTTGGTGGGCTGTGGGAACGTTGTGTATCGTCTTGTCAACTCCTTTGTGAATCCCAACCTGTTCTCAACAAGGTGTATCCATGTTTCCAAATCTGGAGACATTGTATTCCGGAGGGATCTATTCAGCAAAAGGTAAACACTCAGCTAATGTGAGCATTAGCTCAGGACATTGTTTACTATTCAACGTGAACGATATTTTGAGTTGTCAATGCATCTTGACTTCATAGTTACAGCAGTACTAATTTCGTGAAGATACTTAAATTTGCAGGCATAAAAGAAGAACGTGGCTTAGCATTTTTATAGTTTTCTGTTAAAACTGGGACACAAAATTCTTAATTCTGAATTAACCTAATGAGCATAGATCCGCAATACCTTCTGCAGGGTCCCTGTGAGGGTAGAACTTGAGGCGTGGCCGCTCACGCACTCTTCTTTCCCATCTCTGGCTGGAAACTGATGAGTGGGTTCTGTTTATGGGAAGACATCTTCCCTCATCATCGCTGCTACTTCCTGAGAAATACACAACAATAGATAGAGCCTGTGACATCTTAGTGGCAGGAGACCATAGGTACATTAGGAATAATTTATTCACACTACCAACTATTGTTCCCTTCATTCACCAGCTAGCTGAGCATGTGACCCAGTAGACTTAAAGATGGACCTAGATATATCTTGTAGTTTGCTGAGCAACCAAATCCCCAACACGCAGGTTTTGTAGGAAAAATCTTGAATGAGCTGAGGCATTATAGAAACGTAACAAAACACAGAGACTACGCCTAGTACACTGAGTTCCAATCGTTTACAGAAGTTGCACGTATCTGAAAGATATGGAGACCGCACTTGGACTCAGTGCCCCATTTTGAAGTGAGAAAATGTGAAGAGGACCTCCTTGTTAGTATTATGTGATGAGTCTAAACAAAATTAAATACCGGTGAAGCCTCCAGGCAAATAAAAGACTGGTATTGTGTAATTGCTCTGACTTTCCAATCATTGAATGGCTGCAAGAATGAGCTAGACACTTGTAGAGGTTAAGTTCAGATAGGATACTTGGATGGGTCCACTGAAAGGGCACATGGGAGGTGACTTTTCACCCTCTATCTGGGTGTGATGCTTTACAGCTCATGGAGAGTATCTGTTATCATCTCTTGCGATGCCCACACCAGCGCCACCTCAAGGGAGGCAAGTTAGGGTCGTGACCCATATTTTACACTGGAGGGCGTAGAAACCTCGCGTGAGTAAGCAACTGTCCCTGACTCACAACACTGCTATGTGATAGATCGGGTACCACTATTTGGTTGCTGTCCTGGGCATAGAGATCAGAGACCCTGAGACAACTGAGATCATGCCTGGGACCCCTGAACAACATCAACCTTCAAGTCTCCATGCCCCAAGGTTTCTGCAAGGGAGAGATGATGCCCGGGAGCAGGTGGTGCAGCCATGAGGAGTCCAAATCCACAACACAGCCCTGCCTTCCACGTTTCAGTCCATGACCCAAATACAACAATTTTCTCCACACCAAGACCCTCTGAAAGTCAAGGGGAGAACACAATGGTGGCTCTCTGCCCCTAATGACGTCACACACTCAGCTATTTCTCACCCTGTGTCCCCTCACCAGAAAACCACCCTGAGTGACGCGCAGTCTGAGGGCCTCCCACGCCAGTAAAGAAGATTCTGCCATATGAGAACCAACTCCCATATGACGGCTTTGCCAAAAATAGCTTCCGTTTCATTCACCTACTCTGATGAGCAATTCATGTACCTGACCCGGGAAAGCGGCCTTCTGCCCTGGTGCATTGGTAATTCATAATTCAATGTATTAAGGCCAAACCTCCACTGTCTGCTGACGACTGATGTGAGCACCCTTCTGCACGTGCAGTGACTGCATGTGTTCTGAGTGTCCACATCCCTGCCGAAGACTTCCCTCACCTCAACACAGGATCCAACTGCCCCTTCATCCCTCCAGAGCTAAGAGGCAAGAAACAATTCCCCATGTCCTCTGAGAGAGACACTTCATTAGTCACAGCTTGTGACCTGACCCCAGACCCTCCTAATCTTTCATCCATGTTTATCCCACCCACTCATCGACTGGGTCGCGGCTACCACTCTCCAGGCCAGAAGGCACCCGGAGACACAGGGACCCTGTGTACCTCAACCCATGCCTTCCCACTATGAAAGTCAAATGGGAATATTAAATGTGAACCCATTGTGGAAACAGTATTGAAGTTCCTCAAAATATTGCAAATAGATGCACTAATCGCACTTCTGTTTATCCATCCCAAGCAATTGAAATCAGGATCTCCAGGAGGTAACTGCATGGCCCTGATCACTGCTGCTTTGCTCATAAAAACCCATATCAAGAACCAGCCCTACTGTCAATGGACAGAGGAAAGCATAACGAAAATACATTTAATGCAATATTATTCACCTTGAGAAAGAAGGGAATCCTGCCATTTGAAGCATCTTGAGTCAACCTATTCTATGTGAGACAAGCCATTCTCAGAAATAAACAAAGTGAAATACTTTATGATTCCATTGAAATGAGTATGTAAACTAGTCCAACTCATAGAAACAGAACGTACAATGTCCTTGCCGAGAGTGGGGTGGGTATATGGAGTTACTGTGAATGGGTGTACAGTTTCGGCAATGAGAGATGAAGAACATGTAGAGATGGCCTGTACAACTATGTACATCTAGGGAACTCTACTGTACTATATACTTAAAACGTTCAGAGGTTGGACTTCATGTTGAGTATGTAAAGCACATTAAAAAAAATAAGTGAAAAAGGATAAAAAGGAAACAAACTAAAGAAAGAATAAAAAGAGTGAGAGTGAGAGAGTGGGGTAGGGAAAGTGAGGTAGAAGGAATCACATAGAATGAAAGAAGCAATCAAAACAGAAAGTCATGAAGGAAGGAGTCAGTAAAGTACAAAGGGTCTGGTTGTGCCACAGGCAGATAATGAAGAAATGAAGACCACAGAACAGGAGGGAGCTCCACTCTCCGGGTTGTAAAGAAGATGTTGATACAGTGTTTGCTCCAGCAACATGATAGTGTCCTATCGAATCCCCATCCAAGAAACAGCAAAACAACATCTCAAGTGTGGGCAAGGCTGGACACAGGGATACATGTCATACTCCTTCTCCTGCCCTTGAAACCTCCACCTGAGCACCACGTGACCTGGGTGCCTTGCCTGTGTCTCCCTCTGCTACTCTGAATTGTTGTCATCGTTATGTCCTGGAAAAGCTCTCAGAGCTTACTAACACATCTATCCCACTCGGTGGCACTTGATTAACTCTTGAAGCCCAGCTGTTGGTGATAATCGTTTTAACATGTCACCCTACACATCAGGGTTCCCTTCAGCACAAGGGGTAAACTATCATGGAGATTGAAGGAGACTGCTAGGATAAACTTTTCCCTAGTAGGAAGTTCCAGGGGTAAACAAGTGACATTTTATATTCAAGCTGTCTCATTCTTTTCGGCTTGTAGTCAAAATATTGAAACCTAAATGATAATCAAATTTTCCTAAAATACATCTTAATCAGAGTAGTCCTGCTCCAAACAACACTCAAAATTAGTTTATATATATTGCCTTAAAGTACATCCGTTGACTTGAATTTTTCCAAAGCCCTTCCAAAGAAACCATGACCAATTTTCTCCCCGAGTGTTCTAGAGGGATACGAGTGGCCGTGTCCCGTCACTTCAATGATTTTCTCTTTCCCTGACTTACAATGCACAACCTCTCTCATCCTCACAGGAAGGGGATTCGGTGCCACCCAGGTGCTGCGTCCTGATGATGACGTCTTTGTTCCCTTTCAATGTACAATGTTTCTTGCCTCCATGCAATAATCATAGATGGCATGAGTAATGGGAGGTAGATTTTCGACATGAAAATGGCATTGTGTATTCTTAGCAAGAGTCTGGCAAGTGAACTGTTAGATATCTATCAGAAAGTCACAGTGAACTGTCCCCAACACTAACTGGAGGCAACTCCTAACTCACATTCCTCCAGAACTGGTTGTGGTGTGGAGCTACACTAGGGGCCACCTGCAATAGGACGGAGTCCTGCCCAGTACTCAGCTGTGTTTCGCGGAGGAGTCCATCTCAAGCATTTGAGAGAAATGTGTTGTGTGTGAAGGAAGTGCCAGCAGTGACACATCATGTGCATTCGAAATGCCTCAGAGGTACTAAAAGGTGACAGTCATAATTGAATGAAACTGGCATTGACACAGGGATAGGAGTTCTGATCCGAGTTTGTCACTTTAGAACCCAGCGGGCACTGTCCTGTGTGGCGATGGGTTTTTCTAGGTTAATTGCCATCTACATGGCATACAGTGGGTGACCACATTTATCTTATTGTGATGAATACATACACCCATAGGTATCCGCTCATGATGCCATGAGATAGGAATGTATTTGTGTGAGCTCTCTTTTTTTAAATTAAAGTTTATTGGGGTGACAATGGCTAGTGAAATGGAAATTTTTATTGAGAAAGTGAGCACCAACAGTTGTGGAATTTACACGAATATTAATCTCAGGAAACACTCATCCCACAAAAATTTTACCAGACACACACACACACACACACACACACACACACAAAAAAAAACAAACAAACAAACAAAAAAAAAACTATAACTCTCATGGAAACACATAGAGACAGTCACTCCCACAACCGCACATTGGACAACCAAAGTGGAACTGGACAACTTGGAAACACTTCAGTACCTAGAGGCCAGTTTCTATCATCGTATCCCCAGTTCTCATGGCCACCAAAAAGCTGACATTACAGTGCCTCAGCATTTTAAAGCCAGCAAGAAAGCCCCTATTTTGTCATGTTCTCCACTTTTTGTCACCAAATGAGGAATTCTAGAATACGTACCACAGACTGTGTCCACTGGACTGTCCTGAAATGATAGAAAATATGACAAGGATCAGATCATGTGGGTTGTGTTTGCACAGGTCTTTGGTTTCCTTAATAACAATAGAAAACCAATGGGAACAGTGGTGGCTCAAGGGAACTCAAAACAAGAAATCAAGCAAAAGTACTCATGTCAAAAGCCATGAACTTTTGCTGCAGGAAGTATCTCACACAGGCATATTGTGTTGCCAGTTACACAGTTGTATTCCAAAGCAAACAAACAAACAAACAAAAATGCTACATAGGAAAAAGGTCACTCCCATATATTCTGTTACTAATGCTGCCATCGTTGAGTGCATATTCAAAACAAGTATCAGTTGGTAACAAATTCACACTCAACATTCTCCTCAGCCAGAAGATTGTCTGTATTATTTTGGAATGGACATGCCAACGTTTTCAATCTTAGTTTGATTGAGAGTATTAAAGAGGATTTCTGTCTCAGAGGGTGGAAAACAAGCTTACCGTGATAGGTTTGATGTCCTCATTGCAATCATCAGGAAGTTCATCTTCCTCTGGGATGTCGGGGAGAACTACAAGAACACAGAGTAAATGTGTCATCAGTTATACTACTCAAACCTACTCAGGGAGATGAGCTTGATGTGGACGTGAGAGAGACTGTGTGGCTATGGGTTTTTAATTAATTACGAGCTGAACATGTGCCGTGCTGAACTCCTTGGTGGAAGAAGCAAGGCCAAGGAGAGGCGAGGATAGAAGTGAAACATGGGGTCTTTGGTGTCTAGCTAAATAGAATGTAATTAATTTGAAATACTCTTAAAACCGGTAGACAAATAAATGCATGTTGTGTTTCAGTGAGAGATTTTCATGAATTTTTCTGCGCATTTTAAAACACAACACAGTCATCCTTTTTCCTGAAATGTTACAAGACCATTTCAGTTTTCCATGAATTCATATATGCTGTCCTCTCTTCATCATCTCTATTATTGGATTTTCTTAACTTTTTGACAGTGATGAGAAAGAAATGCTATTTACGCTGCTTTTCATAATTTGTGACTATATAGGTCTGGAGCATGGATTATATGTACAACGCTACGGACTCGTCACTACTATCTAGATCCAATCTTTTTCATCATATCCACCTCAGTTCCCTTTAACAAATCACTCTACTTTCTCCCTCCTTCCAACCATTGTTATCTCTCCTTGTCTCTCAACTGTGAATCTGCCTGTTGCAGGGACCTCATGTAAGTGGAATCACACATTATTTGTCTTTCTGTGTCTGCCTGGTGTTACTAAGCACAATATTTTTTAAATGTCCTTTCATGTTGCAGCATATTTCAAAGTTCAATTCCCGTTCACGACTGAACGACAGTCCACTCTGGGTATATATATCAGACTGTATTTATCCACTCATCACTTGATGGACTTTGGAAAAGTTTGCAACTGTTGGCTGTTGTGAAGCATGTCGCTATGACATCCGTGTGCTGATATCCTGGGATCCTCCCACAGTGACACCTAATCTTATGATCTTCGCCCAACATATAGAATATCCCCGCAGCAGACGTAAACCTTAACTGAACTGTGCACATTTAATCAATAAAACATTGGTGTCATTGCAATGACTGTAACAAACGTATCACAGGAAGGTGAGGTATTATGAATACGGGGCACTGGCTTGGTGGGCTGTGGGAACGTTGTGTATCGTCTTGTCAACTCCTTTGTGAATCCCAACCTGTTCTCAACAAGGTGTATCCATGTTTCCAAACCTGGAGACATTGTATTCCGGAGGGATCTATTCAGCAAAAGGTAAACACTCAGCTAATGTGAGCATTAGCTCAGGACATTGTTTACTATTCAACGTGAATGATATTTTGAGTTGTCAATGCATCTTGACTTCATAGTTACAGCAGTACTAATTTCGTGAAGATACTTAAATTTGTAGGCATAAAAGAAGAACGTGGCTTAGCATTTTTATAGTTTTCTGTTAAAACTGGGACACAAAATTCTTAATTCTGAATTAACCTAATGAGCATAGATCCGCAATACCTTCTGCAGGGTCCCTGTCAGGGTAGTACTTGAGGCGTGGCCGCTCACGCACTCTTCTTTCCCATCTCTGGCTGGAAACTGATGAGTGGGTTCTGTTTATGGGAAGACAACTTCCCTCAGCATGGCTGCTACTTCCTGAGAAATACACAACAATAGATAGAGCCTGTGACATCTTAGTGGCAGGAGACCATAGGTACATTAGGAATAATTTATTCACACTACCAACTATTGTTCCCTTCATTCACCAGCTAGCTGAGCATGTGACCCAGTAGACTTAAAGATGGACCTAGATATATCTTGTAGTTTGCTGAGCAACCAAATCCCCAACACACAGGTTTTGTAGGAAAAATCTTGAATGAGCTGAGGCATTATAGAAACGTAACAAAACACAGAGACTACGCCTAGTACACTGAGTTCCAATCGTTTACAGAAGTTGCACGTATCTGAAAGATATGGAGACCGCACTTGGACTCAGTGCCCCATTTTGAAGTGAGAAAATGTGAAGAGGACCTCCTTGTTAGTATTATGTGATGAGTCTAAACAAAATTAAATACCGGTGAAGCCTCCAGGCAAATAAAAGACTGGTGTTGTGTAATTGCTCTGACTTTCCAATCATTGAATGGCTGCAAGAATGAGCTAGACACTTGTAGAGGTTAAGTTCAGATAGGATACTTGGATGGCTCCACTGAAAGGGCACATGGGAGGTGACTTTTCACCCTCTATCTGGGTGTGATGCTTTACAGCTCATGGAGAGTATCTGTTATCATCTCTTGCGATGCCCACACCAGCGCCACCTCAAGGGAGGCAAGTTAGGGTCGTGACCCATATTTTACACTGGAGGGCGTAGAAACCTCGCGTGAGTAAGCAACTGTCCCTGACTCACAACACTGCTATGTGATAGATCGGGTACCACTATTTGGTTGATGTCCTGGCATAGTGATCAGAGACCCTGAGACAACTGAGATCATGCCTGGGACCCCTGAACAACATCAACCTTCAAGTCTCCATGCCCCAAGGTTTCTGCAAGGGAGAGATGATGCCCGGGAGCAGGTGGTGCAGCCATGAGGAGTCCAAATCCACAACACAGCCCCGCCTTCCACGTTTCAGTCCATGACCCAAATACAACAATTTTCTCCACACCAAGACCCTCTGAAAGTCAAGGGGAGAACACAATGGTGGCTCTCTGCCCCTAATGACGTCACACACTCAGCTATTTCTCACCCTGTGTCCCCTCACCAGAAAACCACCCTGAGTGACGAGCAGTCTGAGGGCCTCCCACGCCAATAAAGAACATTCTGCCATATGAGAACCAACTCCCATATGACGGCTTTGCCAAAAATAGCTTCCATTTAATTCACCTACTCTGATGAGCAATTCATGTATCTGACCCGGGAAAGCGGCCTTCTGCCCTGGTGCATTGGTAATTCATAATTCAATGTATTAAGGCCAAACCTCCACTATCTGCTGACGACTGATGTGAGCACCCTTCTGCACGTGCAGTGACTGCATGGGTTCTGAGTGTCCACATCCCTGCCGAAGACTTCCCTCACCTCAACACAGGATCCAACTGCCCCTTCATCCCTCCAGAGCTAAGAGGCAAGAAACAATTCCCCATGTCCACTGAGAGAGACACTTCATTAGTCACAGCTTGTGACCTGACCCCAGACCCTCCTAATCTTTCATCCATGTTCATCCCACCCACTCATCGACTGGGTCGCGGCTACCACTCTCCAGGCCAGAAGGCACCCGGAGACACAGGGACCCTGTGTACCTCAACCCATGCCTTCCCACTATGAAAGTCAAATGGGAATATTAAATGTGAACCCATTGTGGAAACAGTATTGAAGTTCCTCAAAATATTGCAAATAGATGCACTAATCGCACTTCTGTTTATCCATCCCAAGCAATTGAAATCAGGATCTCCAGGAGGTAACTGCATGGCCCTGATCACTGCTGCTTTGCTCATAAAAACCCATATCAAGAACCAGCCCTACTGTCAATGGACAGAGGAAAGCATAACGAAAATACATTTAATGCAATGTAATTCACCTTGAAAAAGAAGGGAATCCTGCCATTGGAAGTATCTTGAATCAACCTATTCTATGTGAGACAAGCCATTCTCAGAAATAAACAAATTGAAATACTTTATGATTCCATTGAAATGAGTATGTAAACTAGTCCAACTCATAGAAACAGAACGTACAATGTCCTTGCCGAGAGTGGGGTGGGTATATGGAGTTACTGTGAATGGGCGTACAGTTTCGGCAATGAGAGATGAAGAACATGTAGAGATGGCCTGTACAACTATGTACATATAGGGAACTCTACTGTAGTATATACTTCGGAACGTTCAGAGGTTGGACTTCATGTTGAGTATGTAAAGCACATTAAAAAAAATAAGTGAAAAAGGACAAAAAGGAAACAAACTAAAGAAAGAATAAAAAGAGTGAGAGTGAGAGAGTGGGATAGGGAAAGTGAGGTAGAAGGAATCACATAGAATGAAAGAAGCAATCAAAACAGAAAGTCGTGAAGGAAGGAGTCAGTAAAGTACAAAGGGTCTGGTTGTGCCACAGGCAGATAATGAAGACCACAGAACAGGAGGGAGCTCCACTCTCCGGGTTGTAAAGAAGATGTTGATACAGTGTTTGCTCCAGCAACATGATAGTGTCCTATCGAATCCCCATCCAAGAAACAGCAAAACAACATCTCAAGTGTGGGCAAGGCAGGACACAGGGATACATGTCATACTCCTTCTCCTGACCTTGAAACCTCCACCTGAGCACCACGTGACCTGGGTGCCTTGCCCGTGTCCTCCTCTGCTACTCTGAATTGTTGTCATCGTTATGTCCTGGAAAAGCTCTCAGAGCTTCCTAACACATCTATCCCACTCGGTGGCTCTTGATTAAGTCTTGAGGCCCAGCTGTTGGTGATAATCGTGTTAACATGTCATCCTACATCAGGGTTCCCTTCAGCACAAGGGGTAAACTATCATGGAGATTGAAGGAGACTGCTAGGATAAACTTTTCCCTAGTAGGAAGTTCCAGGGGTAAACAAGTGACATTTTATATTCAAGCTGTCTCATTCTTTTCGGCTTGTAGGCAAAAGACTGAAACCTAAATGATAATCAAATTTTCCTAAAATACGTCTTAATCAGTGTAGTCCTGCTACAAACAACACTCAAACTTAATTTGTCTCAACATATATATATATATATATATATATATATATATATATATATATATATATATATATATATATATGTGTGTGTGTACGTATCCTTAAAATTCATCCGTTGACTTGATTTTTCCCAAAGCCCTTCCAAAGAAACCATGACCAATTTTCTCCCCGAGTGTTCTAGAGGGATACGAGTGGCCATGCCTTGTCACTTCAATGATTTTCTCTTTCCCTGCCTTGCAATGCACAACCTCTCTCGTCCTCACAGGAAGGGGATTCGGTGCCACCCAGGTGCTGCGTCCTGATGATGACCTCTTGGTTCTTTTTCAATGTACAATGTTTCTTGCCTACATGCAATAATCATAGATGGCATGAGTAATGGGAGGTAGATTTCCGACATGAAAATGGCATTGTGTATTCTTAGCAAGAGTCTGGCAAGTGAACTGTTAGATATCTATCAGAAAGTCACAGTGATTTGTCCCCAACACTAACTGGAGGCAACTCTTAACTCACATTCCTCCAGAACTGGTTGTGGTGTGGAGCTACACTAGGGGCGACCTGCAATAGGACGGAGTCCTGCCCAGTACATCAAATTTTGAGTTGTCAATGCATCTATACTTTTAGAGTTACAAACGTACCGATTAAATCACAGCATCTCAATTTGCGCACAGAAAAAATAATGCGAATTAACATCTGTATAGTTTCCTCATAAAAAATGGGACACTGAATAATTCCTCTTGAATTCACTTAATAAGCATATTTCTACAGTACCTTCCTCTGGGTCCTCTAAGGCATGGACCCTTCGGGCTGGACGGATGTTTCGTCTCCCGGACCTCATCCTCCTGAAGGCACCTGATATTCTCCTCTTCAGGGGACGCCTGTCCTCATCCTGGCCGCAACATCCTGGGAAATGCATGACAATAGAGAGAATCACTGACTTCTTTCTGGCCACAGACGATAGGGACATTAGAAATAATTTACTCACACTTCCAACTATTGGTGTCTTAGTCACCAGCTGCCCAGATGGCCCTCCTGAAGCAAAGTTGGACCTAGGAACATTGTGCAGTTTGGGGTACGCCTCATATCACCAACAGGTAGATTATGTTGGCAAACACCTTTGTTTAGATGAGACATTCTAGACACACAGCAAAGCCCAGTGAACAGTCTTGTAGCTTGGGCTCCAATCCCATTTAGAAGCCGCACCACTCAAGGAAAGTTACGGAGACCCCTCTGGCCATCAGGGTCTGTTCTGAGATGCGGGAATGTGAGGACGACCTCCTTATTGGTATTCTGTAATGAGGCTAAACACAATACTGGCAAATCCTCCAGAAAAACAAATAGCTGGTGGAATGTAAGTACTCAGAGTGTGTACTCATTGAATGCCAGCAAGACTGAGCTAGATAGACCCATGGTGTGGTTAAATGGAGAGAGGGGATATGGATGGCTCCACAGCAAGGGAGGGAGGGAGGTGACTTCTCTTCCTTTACAAGGGCGTGATGCTTCATAGCTCACAGACAGTATCCGTTATCATCTCCTGTGATGACAACAGCTGCCCTACGTCAGGAGAGGCAAAGCAGGGCTTTGACCCATATTTTACGGCAAACGGCACAAGCATTTAGAGATTCAGTGGGTCACCCAGACTCGCAACACTGCTGTGTGTGGGATCTGGAAGTAGTGGTTGGTGTCCAGAGCACAGAAATCACACCCCCTGAGTCACCTGAGATCCTGGACCCCTGAACCACACCAACCCTCCCTTCCTCCTGCCTAAAGTTTCAGTGGGAGGCAGCTGATGTCCTGGACGAGGTGACAGAACTACGCACAGTCCACATTCATCACACAGCCCTGCCTTCCCCATTTGAGCCCTGACACAGATACAGCAGTTTCCCTGAAACAAAGCCCCTCTGAAGGACCAGGGAAAGTCCGCACGTTGGGCCATCCTTCCTCAGTGTCTTCACACTATCAGTGTTCCACACAAAGCTTTCCCCATGATCAGTGACCACGCTGAGGGGCCAGAGGTCTGTGCGCCTCCCAAGCCAGCTCAGAACATTCTGGGTCGATGGCCATGTGACCACTTGGCCAAAAACTAGCTTCCCTTTAAGTGACCTACTCTGGATGAGCAGTTCATGCACATGACCCAGGAAAGTAGCCGTCTGTGCTGGTGCTTTGGTAGGTAGTTCAATGAATTACGGCTCAGACCTCCACTGTGTGCAGACTACTGATGTGAGCACTCGTCTGCGCAGCCTGAACTCGGGCCTGACTTAGAGCGAGAAGAGGCAGCACCAGCTCTGAGTGTCCCCTTCCCGCCCAGGGACCCCCTCACTACATCACAGCCTCTACAACCGCCTCATCCCACCCGACCCGGAAGAAGCAGGGGGCAGAGTCCCGTTCCTCTGAGAGGGACTCTTACTTAGTCATAGCCAGTGACCCTCCCTGAGAACTACCCAGACCCTCGTAATCCTAGTTCTTTGCACCCACTCGAGGCAAGGGCATGTCGCACTGACCTCCCAGGGAGAACCCACACAGACATGTCCCCTGTGCACTTCAACCCATGGATTCCCACCATGTTGTGTCCTTCTATTCTTAAAACCTCTGGACTAAGACTGCTGATGTCAGGTGTTGGATTTTACAACTACAGTCAGAGGAGTTGCCCTGACCCCGACCCAGTGAAAGGGGCATGTCTGTGCCTGCGCTTGATCTATTCCCTTGAAGAACGAGTGCAAAACTGGCACTAGGAAATGCTCCACTTTTCTAAGTTTAGGAAAATAAATGTCAGCCCTCTGGTTGGAAGAATCAGAAATGCAAATTAAGTGATACAAGTAAACTACAGATGAATTTATCACTCCACAGACAAATTGGGAATGGTGGAAAGAACTTAACAAAATGAGGAAAATATTTGCAGTCAAAGGTGAGCAGCCTGCTGAAGGAGCAGCATTCAGGCGATCAGTGGAAACGTACCTCCACAGCAGTTGAGATTTCCCATCGCTAGGATCTGAGGTGTGAGAGCCTAAGAAGGTCTCACCTCTTTCCTCTCAGTACACAGAGTGACAGTTGGAAGGGAAGGCAGTTGGGCATCATCATGTTACCATGGTGACCCGTCCTCATAGAACTTTCAGGGAGACCACTGTCTACACTAGCACAGGGGCCCAACTTCTGCTTTCTAGACTAGTGTGTGTTGACATGAACACATGTGGCATTTAAGAGTGCATGTTTGGTTTCAAACACTGAATCCCCTCATTATTATGCATGTCATGGAAATAGGTTACACGAGAAAAATGACCTGCCCACCTAAAATATTTGATAGTGGAAATTACAGGGTGAACACGAACAAGGCCAACATGTTGATAATCACAATTAATTCCATTCATGTTTGATATATGACTCTCAACCATTTTCACTATTCCTGAGACTCCAGACTTTCTAGAAAGAACAGCTTGAAATCAGTTCCACATAAAAAGCAGAAGTGATAGGAACTCAGTTTTAAAGTCATCTTTCTGTCTAAGCATATAACTATGAAATTATATAAATCCTTGCCTCATTCTTTATGCATATTCCTTATTTTTCTCTGCATGCAACTAAATCTATATACTTATTCATGTCTCCATCTCTGCCAATTCTCTGAACAGTTTCCTGACATTCTGCGTTTTCAAGAGTGGCTATTCACAGAGTAATTCAGAAAAACGAATCACTATATTTTACCAGTGGGTTGGGTGAATATATATAATTGATGCCTTTCCAAATGAATTTTACCTAACTCAAAACTCTAGAGGTCAAGTTGTGTTTTGTCTCTTAATGCAACACCTAATCACAATCTTACAATGTGGCCATGCACACTTGCTACAGCAAGGTATGTATCAGACCCCCAAATTTGGAACAAGAGACAATTTTAGGATAACGATGAAAGTATTGCATATTTCAAACAAAGTGGATACCCTTCACGGTGTGAAAGGCTGTAGTCCAAATCATTGCTGATTCAGGGCTAATTTCTAGAAATAAAAAATAAAATGGGTGGCAACGGGTCACTAATGAGGTATAAAACCTGCATTAACATACACGGTGCCATAGTTTCTCTAAGGATTACCCAAATGAGCAGAGGTGGGAAGAAAGTAATATGGTGTTGTTCTAAAGGAAGAATTTTGATTGTCTCTGCTTGAAAACAACGTGTGCCTGTGTGTATGCGCACCCACAGACAGAAACCGGAGGAGGAAACGAAGACTTGGACTTGCTGATGACGGGGCATATGCCCCTGCAATTATTGGGCTTTCAAGACAGAAATGCTTGTTGGTCATCTAGCGGGAAAAAAGCCAGTGACCTGTAAGGGAAATAAAATTAGAATCTCATCCACCATCTTGTACTAATTGGTACAAGAAGACAATGGAACGTTATAGTTAGTGAAGAACAGTGAGCCAGGATCTTGTACTCAGTTAGAGGAGCTCATGGGTATGGAAGGCACTGACGGCCACGCCTGCATGAACGACCCCAGATAATATTATTGTTTGCCGGAACCCCCTTCCAGGAGAATGAAAAACGTCAGAAAATAAAATTCCTAGAAAGATAATGGCATAAGGACATGTGGTAAGTATTAAATTTGAGGTTACTTTTTTGAAGGAACACTAAGTGAGGCTGATGGGAGAGATGGCGTGACTTGCTTAGGGTCACTGAAGTGACCGGGTGTAATAATTCATTAAGTTCTAACAGGTTTGGTATGCTTTTCTATGGATGTGTTTTATTTATATAAAATATTTGAAAGGAAATCGTAGTAAATAAATACATTCATGTAAAAGTCTCTAGATGTAAACATAAAACATAGACCTAAATCTATACATTCAGGGATGAATTAACCACCACTATATGTGCTGGGCTGGGAGAAGAGAAACAGGAAGGGGGTTCCTGTTCCTTGGCCTCATGGAATCCCCTGACGTTGTGCCAACTCCACCCCTCTGAGACTCAGGCCGAGGCCCCAGGTCTGGGCCTGCACAGGTATTGATGCCAGCTATGCAAGGAGAACACGGCTACTGGACTGCTGGGGAGTCACAGAGACGGAGGAGGGAACCTGGTGAGGGTGTGTGGGACCCAGGAGGATCCGCACACCCTGGAGAAGTGCCCATGGGCCCTGATTTCCCCAGGGGTCAGGTTCACGGGGCACTGAGGCCTGTGTGCTGCTCTCGGCTGAGGGTGAGGTCTCTGGCCTGGACTGTCTATAAATGTCTGACAGGAGCGAACTGAACCTGGATATTTAGCCAGGCCGGCTTCAGGTGACTGGTCCCCTGCTCAGTGAGACTGATGAAGAAGAAAGAGGGGGGACTCCAGGTCTCCAGGAAGGAAAGACCAAGTACAGCCCCTCCCATGCTCTGTGAAGAGCAGGAGGCCCAATGACAGGTGGGAGTGGTGACCCTGCCCCTCCACCCACACTCAAAGCCACCCATCATGAGAGCAGCACAGTAAATGTGGACAGGCTCCTGGAATACTTCCCTTTTCCTTTTTTAAATATGAGTCTTCTTAGACTGGCTATCATCAGCAAGACAAATAATAACAAGTGGAGAAAAAGGAACCCTCCTACACTGTTGGTGGGAATGGGAATCCTTTTTTGTGTCTTTTAACATCCTGAAGCTTTCTCTGTGCCTTGCAATATAAATACAATGATGCTGTGGTAATAATAATATTAATAATTATTTTATTAGAAAAGAAATTTTGGCTTAGTGTAGTCTGAAGTGAAAAGATCACAGATGACACAGCTGTTTTAAATGTGATGAAACCAATTGTACTCGTTATACAGACTTCAATATTGGAAAAGAAAAAAAAGAACATAGGCAGATTGTAATCAAACCCTTACCACATCCTAAAAGAACACTGCCCTGAGTTTTCAATGTTTTTGTCTTTTGATTGATTTGTTACATATATGTAAAAATCCAATAGACACTCAACCTGAAAAATGGTGCTGTGAGGCGACCCTGGCTCTCCACAGGCCTTTACAGAGGCTGAGAGGTCCCCACTGGTTGGCCTCATGTATATTTGCACATACAGTTACAATGAACCTACCCCACAATGAACAACCAGTTTAGATTTTCACATGCAGAGTCTCCCTCCTCCTACCGGAAGTGGTCTTTGATGACTTGCTGGTTCAATATACCAAGTCCGGCATCAGCAGGATCAAAACATATAAAGGAATTAATCTTTGGCCAATTATCTAACTGCACCTCCCACTCTCATACTTGATTTTCCCAGAGCCGTCACCTTACCTGCTTGACAACCCGATTGCTCCTTGTCCTTCACCTGCGCTGTGCATTCCTGTGACTCAGATCCTTCGTGTTGACATTTGGTCAGGGCTAACTCCATCCCTGCTCCCAGTTCCGTTTCCTAGGGCCCCATGCTTGAGCTTTAATGCTCTGCCCTTGACATCTTGAAATTTGAATTTGTGTTTGTTAAGTGAAGTCAGGAGGGAGCCAGATGGGACAATGGAACATGAACTGGAAATGTGGACACTTGGCTGACATGCCGTCTCTCTGCCATGACTCCAGAGTACCTTCGCCGCAGCCCGACTCCCATTCCCTGGGGCCCGCACCCTGCTTGGCCTTCTCTCTCGCTTCTTTACACACACAATGATGGCTGCTGCTCTCCACCCCTGACAGAGTCCTGGATACGAGTGTGGGGAGGGCTGAGTTAGGTACCAGCATTACACAGCATCTCACTGCAAGGACTGGTGTTCTCTCCACATAGGCTGGAAGCACCACCCTGCATCTGGTGGGCAACCATCCAGAGGTAGCTTCTTGAATGCCATGAGCCTCTCACCCACCCCCACTCAAATAACTAATGTGCCCTGGTGCAGAGGTTCAAATCCTTAGGAGCCATCCATCCACCATGGGTAGCGACAATGGGCTCGTGAGAAAACTCCTGGCTCACATTCCTCACACCCCTCCCCTAGCTGGGGTGAGGAACGTCATTTTGGTGGCTGGAAGGACTAATGCGTTTGTGAGGGTTTGCACTGGCCTTGAAATTACCTTTCTACCTGGATCTTTCAGTCAACTTCTTGCCTGGAGGGATCCTTTGTTCTCCTTCCAACGCTCTGGATTCTGACCTGTGATTTTTCTCTTCTGTCCTGCCGGGTGCACCCTTCAAGATCAGACACAAGATATAAATTGTTTAATTTTGCTGGTTCTGCATAAAAGTTAAATGCTCTGATATTTGCATTTAAAACCGGCATGATTTTAGATGAACCAGGAGCAATAAAAATTCATCCTAGTAGTTTAAAATGTGAATCTTTATTCACTCAGAACAACATTAAATAGCAAACATAAAACACTATACGTCAAGATAGCGAGGCCATAGAAGAAAGACAAAGATTCATGCATACTTTTAATGACACTATTTTTTATGGGTTTTAGAGAAGTAACTCCACAATTTATATTTGTTCTCGACCCTGTAAATTACATAGTTGGTCCTTATGGTGTTCAATCCTGAAGTTACATTTTTAATGTTATGTGCTGCTTTGATATCTAGTAAAACTGGGAGGGACTCAATTGTTTTAACTTAAACGAGTTCTCTTCCCTATTCTGCTCCAATGGATAGGGTCCCAAACAACCCCGTCAATGCACGGGGCCGGACACCGTTCCTGCTTATCCCTGAGTAGATTTCCCTGCCAGTCTGTGGACTTATTCACACAAGCCAATCACATCTTCCTGCAGGAACCAGGGAGCGTTCTTCCTCTAGTACTGCAAAGCCTGCCCTCCACAGCCCCTGTTCACTCCATTCCCAAGTACAATTCCTGTGGGACCTGCATGGCACGCAATATCTTCTACCCAGCTGTGCATGCGACTCTTAAACTGTTGTTATCTCATGTTTCTAGTGTCCACTGTCATGCGCTCATTCATGCTTATAACGTTAGTCTAGAAATCTCTCCCTCACGAATGGAGCGAAGAAGTGCCAAGCACAACTGCCTGCTTTTGGTGTACAACAGAAATCATCTTTCAGCTTAGCTTCTAGTCACTGACCGTGTTAGTTTTCTATTGCAGTCTAACAAATTAGCTCCAAATCTAGTGGTTTGAACAACAAAAGTTTTTTAACTCCCAGGGTCTGTGCTCAAGAACCTGGGTGTGGATTAGTTGTGTAACTCTGGTTGAAGATTTTTCAAACTACTGTCCAGGACTGAGGATTCATCTGGGGTTCCGCATGGGTGGATCCACTTCCAAATCCTCTCACACGGCTAGGGACTGGCTTTATCCCCCGCAGCACGTCTCTCAGTTCCTCTCCCTCCCCAGGGCTGCCTCACGTAAGGGCAGCCTGGTTCTCCTAGGGCAAGAAACCTGAGAGAACAAGAGAGAGGGGGAAAAATCCGAGATTGAAGGTGAAGTCCTTTAAAATCGAACCTCAGAAGTGACATCCTATCATCTGTACAGTATTTTTGTTAGAAGCAAGTTGCTAAATCACATGGTGGGAACTGTTTATATTAGGAGGTTAGGATCACTGGGGGCCATGTTAGTGGCTACTTACCACAGTCACCTCCCCGGTTCCCAATGATTCACGTCTCTCCTACAGGCAAAATATACTCTCTCCCTTCTAAGGTTTCTGGGCTAGTTTCCTACGGCTGCTGTAACAAAATGCTACAAAATGGATGCCTTAAAACAACAGAAATGCATTATTTTGTAGTTAGGGAGGCTAGAAGTCTGAATCAATGTGTTGGCAGGGCCATGTTGCCTCTAATGCTTCTAGAGGAATATCCCTCCTTTCCTCTCCTACTTTCCGGTAGCCTGAGATGTTCCTTGGTTATGACAGCATAACTCTTACTGCCCCCATGGCTGTCTTCTCTTTGTGTGTCTCCTTGTTTTCACATGCATTTTCCTCTCAGTGTTTCTTTTCTTCTTATAAAGACGCCACTCAGACCGAATCAAGGGCCCACCCTGTCCCAGCCTAACCTCATCTTAACTAATTACGTTTACAATAAGATCACATTCTGAGGTACTAGGGGTACAACATACCTCTAGGAAATACATTCAACCAATAAGATGTCCAAATATACTTTAATATTATGAAAAAAGTTTTCTTATTTTAAAAGCTTTTTTAAATTTGTCTTATATAAATTAACACATTTTACTAAATCCAACAGATAAAAATAAGGAAATATATAATAAATGTATAACTTACGAACAAACTAATAATGTAACGCCAATCAATGACAAATACATTCCAGAAGAGTTCTTGAAACTTACATGTAGATGTATCCTATATCAATATCTGGCAATCCATAATAGAAGGGAGGAATACTAACATAAACATATTCATAGTTGATTGAGAGAGAGTGGATGTTAATTCTAAACACAAATTCACACTTGACTTTTATTGAGAAGCTTTTAAAAGATAGAATAAACATTTACATATGCAGATCTAATAAGCGAATTTATTTAGGCTTTGGTTCAGCTAAGAATGTGTTCCGATTTAAGTAACAGAAAATCTAACTTGCAATAGCTTAAAAAAACAAGTATTCTTTTTCCTCACATAACACAAAATCTAGGAGTTAACATAATTTGCATAAATTCAGCCTATCAAAGATGCCAGACTGGGTCTCGCAGGGCATTGTCCCATACAAAGCTTTTAGGAATAGACGGCTTTATTCTGCACGCTTGTTACTTTTGTTCACAAGACAACTTTTCTGCTGCAAAATATACATTCATTTTCAAGACAGAATGACAGAGAAAAGAGGGCAGTGCCATCTATGTCTGCCTTGTTTTTGGAGGACAAGCAAAAGAAAGACACACTTTCTAAAAAGCTCTCACTGAAAAATAGGTATGTCTCAGGGGCCAGAGTGAGTCACATGGTCACTAGACTCACGGAACTGAAGTGGCAAATGGCCACCGTCTTCACGGTAGAGATCAGTATTCAGTGAAAGTGTTGATTTCACTAACTCTATTCTCTAATATTTAAAACAAATTTATTTCAGTACAAATGAAATGAAGAATAAAAAAACAAACCAAAAAATCTCTAATTCAAAAAAGTGACTTTTTGACATATTAAGCAATTCGTACTAATGCAAATGTCATCAGTGGTTAACCTTGCATGATAGAAAGAAGTCACTGTTTCCTGCCTCAATGTCTTGTACAACACTTTCCTGTAAGGAATATCTAGGTACTATTACATTCCTAGAAAAATCTCAGACATTAGCTCTGAGGAGAACCTCAATGAGAGACAAAAGATGTTCAAATAAAGCTTCGACCTCTTTGGCAAAGGAGAAAAGTTGAGAATCTATTTTTGGCATATCATTGGGTCCAGGAAGAAAGTGGTGTCATGGAACACTAAGTCCCCATGAGGCCGAGAACCCATCAATATTTCAAGTTTAGAATGTGACTGAAGTTCAACAAGACAGAGTGACTGAGGATGATTTAGTCTCTCTCTCTCTTTTTCTTTTTTTTTTTTGATAGAGACATTAAGCATGTTTTCGTTTGGAATAGCAAGGTTTAAATTATATTACGCAGGATGATGTTATTGCTGTATTTTTTTAAGATTTGAGTTCCTGAATAGTTTAATTGGTTAGAGTGGCTATGATTGATTGGTACTCTGTCCCCTGTCCATCTTGCATCTAGTGAACTCCCCGTCACATACAGGGTGAAAATCTGAAAACTTCCTATCTTGGGTTCTTTGCAATTGGCATCCTTGATACTAAATTGTGTTTTATCTCTAAGAAGCAGCGACTAAAGTTTGAGATGACAGAACTCTCAATTTTCTGTTGCTTTTTTCTATGTCTGCAGGCCATTGGATGGATTCACTTATTCCATATTCATACATGTCCAGGGGTAATTGCAGTCGTGGTGGTGGTGACATGTTATACAATGACATTCTCATTGTTGGAGAGCAACTACACAATGGTATGAATTATTTTCACAAGATTTCTGGTGACAGCCTCTGGAGAATATTCCTCCAATGCTTTCAATAATTTTATAACCACTGAGTTCTTACATTAGATGTCTTTTGCTCCTTAATATTCTTTGGATGGTTTAGGTTTCAGTTACTGAATCCTGACGGATCCAGTTTAAGTATGCGTGTTGACATCATGGTCATAACAACTGCAGAATATAAACAGAATGTATATGATTCGAGGCAATGAATGTGAGAAAACAAAATGAGAAAAACCGCTCAATTGAAAAGAAGACAAGAAAAGAAAGGAAATATAAGAAACAGTACAAATAAGTTCAAAATTTGAGTATACAGAAAGGTCTAAATGCAATGCTATTTAAAATAATGGTAAATACACAGAATTCTAGATTTACTAAATTTACATTAACAGAATAGAGTAAGGAAAATCCAACTACATGCTGTTTACAAAAGAACTAAATATAATTAAGAATATGTGTCATTAAAATATGAGCAAAATATGTCACATAAACACCAACCAAGTGAAAATTTTTCTAGCTGATCCTTTATGCTGCCACACATATTTAATATATATATATATATATATAAATCAAAAGTTGATAGAAATACATGAATAAATTAAGAAATACATAAATATATCGAGTGATTTGAAGATAACTTTCATACCTAATTAACTCCTTGGACATACATATTAGCATATGCACAAAAACATCCACAAGTGGCATTTACAGTCAAAGAACATAATTGACACAATAAATTTAATGGACTCCTAAAAATACATTTTAATACACATTTGATAAAGTTAAAAAATGAATGAATCGTTCATAAAAGTAGTCAAAAAGCTCCCTGCCTCCCCACAAACAGACAACAAAACTCCAAACCCATCAGTATCAGGGAGAAAGCAGTTTGATTAAGTTAGAGGTAAGATCTGTCTTCATTCTGTTAACATAGTATCCCCTATGGAGGCCTAGCACCATTTGTTGAAGACACTATGCTTTTTCCATCGCATGATCTCACCACTCTTATCATATTATAGTTGACATAGATGTTTAGGTTTATTTCTGTACTGTCAATTATATTCCATTAATCTATATTTATATCCTTGTGCCAGTATCAAACTGTCAGTCCAAGTTGATGCCTGAAACTTCGGATAATGCCAAACCCTAAATGTACAACGTTTTTTCTTACACATATTATATATACCTATGATAAAATTTAATTTAGAAAGTAGGCACAGTAAGGGATGAACAACAACTGATAATAAATTACAATTATAACAATATACTGTAATAAAGTTATGTGAATGTGGTCTCTATCTCAAATTATCTTATTTCACAAATTTTTTTTTAATACCGTAGATCTTACTTACCTGAGAATATGGCTTTTATTCCCCTTATTAAATCAAGAACTTGCACCTTTTCACTTAAAGGAAGCATTTTACCACTTTTCTTTGGCCTATCTGAATTGCCAGCATTACTAATCTTGCACGTTGGGGGCATTCAGTAAAACAAGGGTGACTTGAACACAAGCACTGCCATACCATGAGGGTCCATCTAATAATTGAGGTGGCTAAGTGAGTAATGGGGGGGTGTGGGAAACCGTGCTGACGCGCTAGCAGGTGTTGTTCTGTGAAATGTTGAACCTTTGACTTCCTTGAGTGGTCTGTGCTCCCAGCAAGGCAAAACTTGCTACTTTGAGAACACAGAACCAGACAAGGTCAGGAAGTGCGGAGCTGGCCGAAAAACAGGCCCTTGTGTATCCAAACATTGTAACTATTAGATTGCAGACAGTTCTGTTACTTTTTGATGCCCAGAGTATATAAGCTGCCAAAATAAACTTGGGGTGAGGCATTCTACTTAGAACTGCGGCAGTCTACTTAGAATTGCCTGCCCTCCGGATCCCATCTTTGTCTCTCTTCTTTTTTCTCAATCCTCACTCCCCACTTCAGGGACTGTTCCTCGCCTTGGCAGGCACCGACAGGGGGGTATTGTATACAGTGTGATGAACAAAGGGGTGGTTCACATCCTGGGCAGCATGTGTTGGAGTGGGACAGCATGAGATTTAATCACACTACTCAGAATGGCCTGCAATTTAGAACTTATGAATTGTTAATTTCTGGGATTTTCCATTTAATGTTTTGCTACCAGGGTTTACTGCAGGTAACTGAACCTGTGGAAAGTGAAACTGTGTGTGTGTGTGTGTGTGTGTGTGTGTGTGTGTGTGTGTGTGTGTCTGTGTGGGGGGGGCATGCTACCATTGTTTTATAGTAAATTTTGAAATTGGGGAGTTTGAGTCCTCCTACTTTATTCTTCTTTTTCAGGATTGATTTGGCTATGCTGGGTCCCTTGCAATTCCGAATGGATTTTAGAATCAGCTTGTCAATTTCCGCCAAAAGAATTAGCTGGGATTCTTAGAAAGATTCCTGTTGAATTTGTTGATTAGGTTGTGTAAGGCTTGCTGCGCGACAGTGAAGCTAAGAGAGTCAGGCAGGTGGAGAAAAGTGAGGGCTTTATTCTGCGCTCCCTGGCGGGCGAGGTGCAGCGGTCCGCAGACGGGGCCGGTGAAGTGGCTCCCAGGGCAGAGGAGGGAGGCAGATATGCGATTTGGGGGAGGGGGTTGGCTGAGTGAGGTGGGAGATGAGCAGGCCCCCACCCCCAGCGCAGATAGGGCCCCAGCGGCTGTGTCTGGAGTTGTTTATTGCACCAAGGTCTGCTGCCTCTTCTGGGAAATGCCAGGGGCCCCAGTTTCCGTCATGAGAGGAGGGGTCTGACTTGGCAGAGGGGTATGACTTTGCTCCCGGCCGCTTTGACCATGCCCCTAGCTGACCTCACAGGTTGAGGAATATGGCCATGTTAACAGTGTTCAGACCAAAATCGTGGAATATTTTCCCTATTAGATTGTCTTTAATTTGTTTCCACCAGTTTTGCAGTTTTTAGAGAATAAGTTTGGCTCTTATTTTGTTAAATATATTCCTAAGTATTCTATTATTTTTGATGCTGTTGCAAATTGAGTTGAAGTATGCAGAAATGCAATTGATTTTTATATATTGATCTTGAATACTGCAAATCTGCTGACTTATACATGCAAATACAGCTGGGCCTTGGTCAGAGTTGTTTCCTTATAACTTGGGTGACTTGTGGTAGGAAGGCACCTCTTGTTTATACCAGTCAGCCTGTGGTAGAATTGGTTTCCTTACATGTGGTTTCACTTAAAGTCGTAAAACCTACCCATGATGTTAAGTGAGGACTTACTGTAGTTCTTAAGCGGAATTCTTATAATGTCGTATACTGCAAGGTTATGTAATCTGTGAATAGAGGGCATATTGCTTTTGTCTTTCCAATATGAATGGCTTTTATTTCCATGTCTTACCTAATTGCTCTGGATAAAATATTCAGTACAATATTGAATAGAACTGGCCACAGTTGTCATCCTTTCGGGTTCACTGTCTTAGGAAGAAAGTATCCAGGCTTTCACTCATAAATATCATGCTAGTTATGGCTGTTCTATAGATGCTCTTTTCATCTAGCTGACCATGCCCCTAGCTGATAATTTAGAGAATTATCTTACATGCTTAGTTGGTTTAGGTATTTTTGTTGTTGTTGTTGTTGTTTGTTTTTGGTTTTTGTTTGTTTTTGTTTTTCATGAAAAGGCATTGAATTTTATGAAATGCTTTTACTGAAGTTGTAGCAATGATCATGATAGTGTATTTTACTCAATTAATATGATCAATTACATTAATTGATGTTTGAGTTTTAAATCAACTTTGTATTTCTGGGATATCTCACATGGCCATGGAATATGCTTTTTTCTGGATTTTGCTGAATATGATTTGCTAGTATTTTGCTGAGGATTTTTACATCCACATTCATAAGAAATATTAGCCTTTAGGTATATTTTCTTTTGATGTGTTTTGTTTTGGAATCAGTGTAACACTGGCCTCATAAGATGAGTTGAGATATGTTTCCTCTTCTACCTTTTGGAATAGTATGTGAAGAATTGGCATTAATTCTTTAACCTTTGGTAGAATTCAGTAGTGAGAACTTCTGGGCATTTCTTTCTTTATGAGTCATTTTTTGTTACCTATTCATATCTTTACTTAATCGGTTTGTTTATTTCTTCTTGAGTCAACTTTGTTAGTTTGTGTCTGTCTAGAAATTATTATTTCATCTAAGTTACCTTATTTGTTAGTGTACACTTTTTCATAGCATTCCTTTATTATCTTTGTATTTCTGTAAGTTCAGTAGTAATGCCCCCTTTTATATTTATGATTCTAGAATTGAGTCTTCTCTCTTTTTCTCTTGATCAATATAGCTAAATGTTTATCAATTTTGCTGACATTTTTAAAGAATCAACTTTGGTTTTATTGATTTTTCTCTATTATTTTTCTCTTCTCTCTTACACTAATTTCTGCCCTAATATATGTTACTTTCTTCACAATTTCTTTAGGTTTAGTTTGTTCCTCTCTTTTCAGCATTTGAGGTTGAAAGTTTAGATTATTGACTCGAGATATTTCTTTTTCTTAATATAGATATTTTATAGCTGTATATTTTCCTCTAAGTACTGCTTTAGATGCATCAAAAAACTTTATTTATTTTGTCTTTAGTTTTATTCCTTTCAAAATATTTTTGGATTTCCTTTTTGGTTTATTTTTTGACCCATTAGTATTTATGTGTGTTGTTCTGCTGCTAGTTCTGCTTTTATTCCATATTGTCAGAAAACATACTTTGTTTTATTTCTTTTCTTTTAAATTTATTTTCATTTGTTTTATGGCCTAGCTCATGGTGTATTCTAGAGAATGTGCCTTGGGTACCTGAAATGAATGTCTAACCTGCTATTGATGTATTGTTAGATCTATAGATGTCTGTTGGTTCTGGTTGGTTTACAGTGTTGTTTATGTCTTCAATTTTCTTGTTGCTCTTCAGTCTCATACATCTATCCATTACTGAATGGGAGGTATTGAAGTTCCCAACTATGATTATTGAACTGTTTAGTTCTCTCTCCTTTCTGTCAGTTACTGCTTCATGTATTTTGGTGTTCTACTATTAGATCTCATATATATAATTATATCATTGTAATTCTTCTATCTTCCTGATGGATTGATTCTTTTATTATGATGAAATGTTCATTGCTTTCTCTGGTAACCTCTTTTTTTGTTTTAAAGTCTATATTGTCTGATATTAATATCAGACAATACTCCAGTTTTCTTGTAGGTGCTATTTCCATGATTTATCTCCTTTCGTCCTTTAATTTTAAATTTATTTGTATCTGATATTAATATCAGACAATACTCCAGTTTTCTGGTAGGTGCTATTTCCATGATTTATCTCCTTTCGTCCTTTAATTTTAAATTTATTTGTATCTTTGAATCTAAATTGTGTCCCCTATAAAGAGCACATAGAGCATGCTTTTTTCATTTTAATTCAATATGACAATCTCTGTCTTATGACAGTGATTGCCTAATGTACTCACATGTAATGTTTTCATTGAAATAGCGGGAAACATCTTCCATTCTATTTTAGGTTTCTATGTTTCATGTCTTACTCTATTCCTCATTTATGGATTTTTTTGCATTAACTGAATATTTTTGTTGTAGTATTTTAATTTATTTAATGATTATTCACTATACTTTTCTAATTTTTTCCCCCAGTGGTTGCTTTAGGGATTACCACATACATCTTAACTTATCAGAATCAGTTTCAGATTTATACTAGCCAAATTCCAGGAGATTCACAGATGTGATTCTATATAACGTCATTCCCTTCTCTCTCTCTCTCTGTCTCTCTCTCTCTCTCTCTCTCTGTCTCTCTCTCTCTGTCTCTGTCTCTCTCTCTTATTGTTTTTATAAGTTATACCTGTTAATGTTACATATTTTTAAATAATACAATGTTATATTTGCTACTTTACCATTTATATTGATTTTCCTAGCCAATACAGCCTTGCTCCCACTCATGTTGTTTGTGCTATTACTGCAAATATATTATACATGTTACATTTGTATATGTTACAGGCCAAACAATACGTTATGGACGTACTATTTCATACAATCGCTTTTCAAATCTATTAGAAGAAGAAAAGAGAAAATATGCATGCCTTTAAATTGTTTTATATAATTATATTATTACCTTGACAGGTGCCCTTTGTCTTTTTCCTGTGGATTTTAACATCTGGGGTTACTTGCTTTTAACCTAAAGAACTTCTTTCAATATTTGTTGTATGGAAGGTCTACTAGCAAAAATCCTCTCAGCTTTTGTTTATCTTGGAAAGAAAGCCTTTATTTTATCTTCATTTTTGGAACACAATTTTGCTCCATTTATGATTTTGGGTTGACAGTTTTTTCTTTGAGCACTTAAAATTTGTTATCTCACTGTTTTCTGGCTGCCAATGTTCACACTGAGGATTCTGCTGTGAATTTTACTGTGCTTCCCCTGTAAGTGATGAGCCAGTTTTTTCATGGCTTGTAAGATATTCCTTTCATTTGATTTTTAGCATTTTTACTATGATGTGCCTGTTTGTGAACTTCTTTGTGTTTATTCTATTTGAAGTTCATTGAGCTTTCTGGATATGTAATTTATTGTTTTTCCATAAATGAGAGAAGTTTTCAGACATCATTTCTTTGAATACTTGTGTTGTTTCTTTCTCTTCTCTCACATTGGTGCTCTCAGTATGCAGATGTTGGTGGGTTTAATAGTGTTTTACATTTTTCGGAAGCTCTTCAGTTTTCTCCATTTGTTTCCTGCTCTTTGACTTGCATAATCTATATTGATCGGTCTCCAGGACTGCAATATTCTTTCTGCTTCAAGTTCAGCTCTCCTGTTGAGGTCCTTGAGTGAATTTTTAAAATTTCAGTTATTGTATTTTTTAACTCCAGAATTTACATCTGTAATAGTTTTAAATAATTTCTATCTTTTTACTGATATACTTTAGTTGATGCAACTTGTTATCATACCTTCCTTTACTTGCTTAATTTTGATTTTCCTTATAAACGTTACGACCATGTTTACAATGGCTATTTTTAAGTACTTTTCTGATAAATCTGACATCTGGTAATTCTCATGGGCAATTTTTGTTTTGTCTGATTTTTTTCCCAGTGTTTGGGTTATACTTTCCTATTTGTTTGTAGTAATTTTTGTTGGAAACTGAAAACTTTACATATTACAGCAAGTGTAGGTAAGTGTCCTCCCTTCCAGGGCTTGTTGTTGTTATTGGCTTATTCGCGTGTTCAGTACATGTTTGCATTACTTTCGTGAAGCCTATTTTTCCTCCCCCACTGTTAAGCCTCTGTTGTTCCTCCCCAAGGAGGTGCAGCTTTGCATGTACCTACAGTCGCCATAGGATGACGATGGTTTTGGTAGGGAATTTCTGATCTCTCTTTTTTTTTTTTTTTAGTTTTATTTTATTTTATTTTATTTTATTTTTACATCCCTCACACCGTGAACCCCCCTCCCCCCATCCACCACCACCCCGACCTCACACCGAGCCATCACATTATACATTATGTTAAGTGAAATAAGCCAGAAAGAGAAAGACAAGTACCATATGATCTGATCTCTTTTTGTTATTCTATGAACACACCGAGCTCTTAAACTTCGCTAATTGACTGTTAATTGCACAATTGTTTTAAACAATGTACTGAGGACACAAATATTTTTTACAACCAATCCTATAATATTATGACTCTTGTGAAAGAATAGTTTTGGAGGGCAGTGTTTAATACTTGTTCTGATCCCAGGAGGGTTCCCCCACGAGCAGCCTTATTTCTCAATTCTCTTCTGCAAACTAGACGACCGGCAATTCAGCCTGTGTATTAAGCTCTTTCATCACAACCTCCACTGCTCATGAGGCTTCATTTTATTCAGACTCAATTTCAAATGAAGTCAGGTGTTGGGAAGAGATTAGGAGCTGTTTATTGACTTGCTTGTCCCCCAAGAAATATCCCTTAAGCCCTTGCTCTGGATCTGTGGTTGGGCACAACTGCAAGATTTTCTCTGAGTGAAGAAAGAGTGAAACCCTGCTCTCGGTGCTTAACATTCAATGGAGGGTGGGGTAACATCTGGAAGACCTATTAGCTTGCATCTTCTGGATTTGAAGCAGAAGCTAAGACCGGGGTGACCAGGGCCCCAGTCTCCTTAGCTCACTGCACAGTAGAATTCAATGGAATAGGGGACTCCGTTTGTCACCCACACTTGGCTAAGACATCCTGAGCCACAGATGGGGGCCAGAATGAGAAAAGCTGGTGTCCTGCTCCTTTAGAAAGAAATCCCTTCACCTGCGAACTGTGGTAGGGGAGGGGCCCTGTGTCCTGTCAGCAGCAGTCTGCTGTGGAGGACATGTCTCACCCAGCTGGGAGTGGGGAGGCGGGGACATTCGTGATTCAAACAGCACAGGCTCTTAACTTTCACATCTAATTTATGTACATTAATTTATTTATTTTAATTTATTTATTGGGGTGACAATTGTTAATGAAATTACATAATTTCAGGTGTACAATTCTGTATTACATCATCAATATATCCCATTGTGGGTTCACCACCCAGAGTCAGTTCTCCTTCCATCACCATATATTTCATCCCCCTTACCCTCATCTCCCTCCCCCCACCCCCCTTACCCTCTGGTAACCACTAAACTATTGTCTGTGTCTATGAGTTCTTGTTTCTCATTTGTTTGTCTTGTTTTTGGTTTATATACCACATATCAGTGAAATCATAGGGTTCTCTGCTTTTTGTGTCTGACTTATTTCGCTTAGCATTATATTCTCAAGATCCATCCATGTTGTCACAAATGCTCCTATATCATCTTTCCTTAATGCTGAATAGTATTCCATTGTGTATATATACCACAACTTCTTTATCCAGTCATCTATCGAAGGACATTTTGGTTGTTTCCATGTTTTGGCCACCGTAAACAAAGCTGCAATGAACATTGGAGCACACGTGTCTTTATGTATAAATGATTTCAAATTCTTTGGGTAGATACCCAGGAGAGGGATTGCTGGGTCATATGGTAATTCTATTCGTAATTTTTTAAGGAACCTCCACACTGCCTTCCATAGTGGCTGCACCAGTCTGCATTCCCGCCAACAGTGTATGAGGGTTCCTTTTTCTCCACAGCCTGTCCAACACTTGTTGCTATTTGTCTTTTTGATGATAGCCATTCTGACTGGGGTGAGGTGATATCTCATTGTGGTTTTTATTTGCATTTCTCTGATGATTAGTGATGTTGAGCATTTTTTCATATGTCTATTTGCCATTTGTAAGTCCTCTTTAGAGAAATGTCTCTTCAGGTCCTCTGCCCATTTTTCAATTGGGTGGTTTGTTTTTTTGTTGTTGAGTTTCATGAGTTCCTTGTATATTTTGGATATTAGACCCTTATCGGAGGAACTGTTTGCAAAAATCTTCTCCCATTCAGTCGGTTGCCTCTTTATTTTGTCGATGGTTTCTTTTGCTGTGCAGAAACTTTTAAGTTTCATATAGTCCCATTTGTTTATTTTAGCTTTTACTTCCATTGCCTTTGGAGTCAAATTCATAAAATGCTCTTTGAACCCAAGGTCTATAAGTTTGGTACCTATGTTTTCTTCTATGCAGTTTATTGTGTCAGGTCTTATGCTTAAATCTTTGATCCATTTTGAATTAATTTTGGTACATGGTGACAGATAACAGTTCAGTTTCATTCTTTTGCACGTGGCTATCCAGTTCTCCCAGCACCATTTATTGAAGAGGCTATCTTTTCTCCATTGTATGTTTTTAGCTTCTTTGTCAAAAATTATCTGTCCATATTTATGTGGTTTTATTTCTGGGTTCTCAATTCTATTCCATTGGTCTATGTGTCTGTTTTTCTGCCAATCCCATGCTGTTTTGATTATTGTAGCCCTGTAGTAAAGCTAAAGTCAGGGAGTGCGATACCTCCAGTATTGTTCTATTTTCTTAAGATTTCTTTGGCTATTCGGGGTCTTTTGGGGATCCAAACAAATCTGATGATTTTTTGTTCTATTTCTTTAAAAAATGCCATTGGGATTTTGATGGGGATTGCATTAAATCTGTGTATTGCTTTGGGTAATATGGCCATTTTAACTATGTTGATTCTTCCAAGCCATGAGCACGGAATGTCTTTCCATTTCTTTGTGTCTTCTTCAATTTCTTTCAAAAATGTCTTATAATTTTCAGCATATAAATCCTTCACATCCTTGGTTAAGTTTATTCCTAGGTATTTTATTCTTTTTGCTGCAATTGCAAAGGGAATTGTTTTTTGTATTTCTTTTTCTGAGATTTCATTGTTAGTATATAGGAATGCAATGGACTTTTGTACGTTGATTTTGTAGCCAGCAACTTTACTCTATTCATTGATTGTTTCTAACAGCTTTTTGGTGGAGTCTTTAGGGTTTTCTATGTATAGCATCATGTCATCTGCAAAGAGTGATATTTTAACTTCTTCATTCCCAATTTGGACGCCTTTTATTTCTTTCTCTTGCCTGATGGCTCTGGCAAGGATAATTCATGTACATTTTCGTCAGTTTTTTTGGGATGTTTCTTCATGGCTATTTCTCTTTAGGATAATGTCTATATGCTTTAAACGATTGGTCTTTTTATTCCCCCGATAGTGTTTTTCTCTATTAATTTTACTAATGTAGGAGCAGGTTAGTGGAATTCCTTACACTTCAGGCCAGAAGTCAATCTCCCTTTATAGTGTTTCTTGATATTCATCAGTAACAGAGATAAAAACGGAATTTAAAGCAAAACACTTGTAATTTCCACAAAAGTGTTATGTATGTAGAAATGCAACTAGTAAAAGATGAACAAGCCATTTGTGTAGGCATTATAATAAAAATTTATTTTAAGACATTATAAAGACCTATGTAAATAAATACAGTTATAGAAAATTAATGAATTATAACTTAGATTTCAGTTCTCCCCAAATTGGCCTTCAGATTTTAATTTCTTTTTCCGTTCTAACCAACTGAGCTAACTGGTCATGCCCGATCTTCTGATTTCAATGAGATCCCAATCTGAAATTATTTTTGACACTTGAAAATCTGATTCTAAAAAAATTACATAGAAAAGCAAAGAAGCACAATACCGAAGAAAAATAAGAAATTTTAAGGAAGTTATATAACATGATGGTAAAGTGCACACACAAACACACACGCGCACACACATAGCACACATCACATGAAATGATGAGGAAGACAAGAATCTACCGAAAAACTCCCAAAGACCATAACTGGAATAAGTTAAGCAGGAAAATGAATACAGCAGTGTTAGATTTAACCTAAAGTATAAAATAAATATTTACGAAGCCATTCTAATATAAATGAATGAAAAATAGATGACTGGGAGAATAACAAATTTCCCATGCAGAGACATTGCAAATAATGCATGTAAATAGTTTATCCTGAAGGTGATGGGGAATAACTTTATTATTCTTTGGTGTTGACTACACATAATGCTTTTTTCCCAAAGAAACCAATATGGAAAGCGGAGAAGATTAACTTCACGGGGGAACAACTTTGTGGTCGTTGTCCAAATACTAGTGTCCTTTGTATAATCATGTAGCTAATATCAGACAGATCTTAGTGATGTGATTCTACTAAACACATAACCAGACTCCCAGATCCCAGATCGGTGAAGGTCGTTTAAAATTAGAAAAATGCGAGAATCTGTAACTGTCAAGAAGAGCTTAAGAACTATATTATTAAATGTACTGCATCTTGGGTAGGATCTTGGAATGGAAAAAGAACATTTGGTAAAAATAAAGGAAATCTAAGTACTGTATGGAATATACTTAATGCATCAATATTTATTCATTAATTGTGACATGTGTACCATAAAGTACTATAACAATGATAGAGGAATTTATCTGTGGGGTATATGGGAACTCCATGCTATCTTCACAACTTGTCTATAATTCTAAAACTATTTTAAAATAATGTATATACACTCGCAAAAGAGATAAGTGTTTCATAAATAAAACTCAAAGGGCACTATATAAAAGTGATTCAAATGAAAAATTCAAATGTATCAAAACTAATAATATCACTTCATAAAAAGACAACAAAAAGAAGCAAAAAAGTTATAAATTGAGAGATAATTTTAATCACGTAAATAAATGGCAATTGGTATATTTCAAATGTAAAGTAGTTAAAATATCAATATATCAATGAGAAAGATATCATCCAATAATATATGTGGCATGTATATGTATATCTATACATATATAATTTTAATAGACATAATATGTTAGGATATGTGCTTATATAATTATATGTATACATACCACATGAATATATAGAAAATATGAACATGCATATACATTGTAATATACTATGTGTAGTATAGAAAATATAAACATACATACAATACTCAAATATTTGCAGTATATAAAGATACATGTTTTATATATTCGTAAAGCAAAAGTGAATATACTTTGGCCAGAAACATATAAGAAGCCCTTAATATTGTTAATAATTAAATAAGCATAAAACTAAACCTTAATTTTAAATTTTTGTATGTACCAGAATGGCAGGTACTGAGAGTCTGGAAAAACCAAGTTCTATTGAAGACGTGGAGCCATTATAACTCCTAGTCAGTGCTGGTGGAAATGTGGATTGGTACAACCACTTTGGAAAACAATCTGCATTATTTTACAGTCTTTACATTTATGAATAAGAACACAGAGCATCCACTCATCACTGTACATATCCTGGGTAACTCGATCATAGGTTTACCTGGGGACACTTACAAAACAAGGTCAATGCCGTATTGTTCTTTAAAATAAACACGAAACAACTCAAATGATCATCAATAGGATAACGGATTTTAAAAGTCGCAGTCAGAGTGAAATCAAATATGGTAATTAAAAATAATGCCATTTTATAGAAAGCTAGTAATATAAAAACGGCATTGAGTATGTCACCATATTGATAATGCCCCCGTACTATATATATATAACATATGTAATAACCATTGGTTATAATATGAAGAAAGCAATGATAAGCTTAAACAAATTCAGGTAGCATTTAACTTTTAATGAAGGGAAACAAGAGGATTAAAAATGAGGAATAAAACACAGAAAATATCCTATATGATATATTTTTCAATTTTATACTTAATTAATAAATAATCTCAGATATTCCTATACTGAACAGTTGGATCGGGATCCTTGTCTTATTATATTGCTTACTTATCTACTTATTTCTAATGCATATGTTGCTATTTTTAAAAAAATACACTGCATGATTAAATTTAAAATTGAATTTGAAACATACTAAATTAAGGATTGTTGTTCAGATTTTTTTGTTTTATATATATGAAAAATTTTATAGCACTTTACCTTACTCACGATTAAATTAGAACTGGAGTCCCTTTAAAATTCTTTCATCTGATGATCAGATGAAAATGTCCTTTTATTTTCAAACATTTCAAGAAAATTACTTCTGATGTAATTCAAATATTAAAATATTTATTTAATGAGGTACTTATGTGAAAACAACTTTTAATGTCCATAAAGGGGTTGGGGCCATTTATGAGGAAAAAAAAAATGTTACTTACTTAAAAAAGACAATAAGTCCATTTAATTACTATTCTATTATAATAAAGTAGCAAAGAATTACTTTCAAAGAAGCAAATATCATTTTTTAATAGTATCACTTGCCCTCTTTCTCCTACAACCAATTAAATAGAACTATTAGATTTTACAAAGATAAGATTTCACTTTATTGTAGATAAATGGAAAATACAATTTAGATTTACCTAAAGAGACATGAGTGATCTACTAGTAAATAGATACTATTTCCACATAAATTCTTTATTTTTTTAAATTTTAACAGCTGCAGTTTGCAATTAGTTTCACAACATTTTCTTTGAAGTATTACAGAATAATTATTAAAATTATTAAAAGAGGAAAAAAATAACCTCTGGATTAGATTGAATTTATTATGTTGGATAGAAAGGTTTTAAGTCAGCTAAGCTAAGATAGATTTAACCAATTGTGTTTATTGTTTTTACCCACATTTAATTAAAATAAAAAATTAAACTTGGTTTATTTCACCCCCCCCCTTTTTTTGACATCTTTAATTCTTTCTGACTGTAGTGTTCCTTTTGGCCCTGTGGCTATACTAAGTATTATCACATAACCAGAATTATTACAAATCAGATTCTTTCTTTTTAAAAAACAGCTTTGAAGAATAAGCAATATACAAAGTATTGCACATATTTAACGTACGCATCTTTATGAGTTTGGATATATCCATACACCCCGGTACCATCGCCACCACCGTGGTGCTGCTAACAAACATCCATCACCTACAAAAATGTCCTGGTGTTCTTTTGGGTTTTTGCTGGTGTTAAATTCTTTCGTTTTTAATATTTTACACTATGAATGAAACCTTCTGTTTTTGCACTTCTAATTCCATTTCTTAATTTCAACTTAAACAACTGAAACTTAACTTCCATTTCACTAAACCATCCAAACAGTAGGAGCAAACCCATTTCTGCTATTCATTTCCCTTTTTCTCTTACTGTTTGCGTATTTCTATATTTAATGTGGGCCTCACAGTTTTCCATTTTTATGGCCCTTTGGTCATTTCCCATAATATCTTTAGAGAAATATCACATTGTTGAGAGAAATCTGTTTTCTACTTGCATTGATAAAAAACTGAATATAATTCCATAAATATTTGGATTTATGCCATATAGATTATTAAGTCTTTGTTTATTTCTTTATGTGGATTTTCCCACTAGCTTAAAAACAATATCTAAGCAGGGAGAATGACTATCTCTTTCACTGTTGAAATTTGAGTATTTACCCAAATGACTAGCGTATAGGCTGGTCTTCATGAAGCTATTCGTAAATGTGTTTTAAATCTAATAAATGTGAGGCTGGATATATTTTATACCTATTATTTGTCTTTTATTTATTCCTTTTGAAATTATATTTCTTATCATAAAATATGAAAGGAGACTTGGTGTTTTGTCATGTGTATTTACATATTGTGAAACTTAAAATAAAGACTATAATGTTAATATCATTATTTTCTTATTGTATGATATCCAGGTTTCTCTTAGTCAAATATGTTTATCCTTTTTTTGTGATTTAATATTATTTATATAATAAAAAGCCCATTCCTATATAAGTACAACATAAATATTCCATATTATTTTCTTAATTTATATTTATTCTTTATAAATAAAACAATCCAGTCAATTTGAATAATATTCGATGCAACCCGTGAGTTAAAATATAATTTTTGCCCCAAAAGTTACTTTCCAAACAATATTGATTGAGAAATATTTCCTTCAGCATTGATCGGGCTACTTTGTGTACATTACGTTACTTCATAATATTACCTATTATTCCTCTCTCAGGACTCTGTTTGGATATTGTCCCCTTTCTACAGTCTTTCTGTACTCTCTCCATTCGTCCTTTTCAGGCATATTTGGCATAGAAACTCTTTTAAAAATATATGTCTATCAGTGCACTTAGCCCAACGTGTAACATTCGTATACTTGTGTTTCAATAAGTTCTTGGTGAATGTATGACAATGAATAATATATTTATAATTGATAACCAACTAAATTATAATCCATTATAAACACATTATTCATAACATTTAAATTGTCATAATGGAATTCATATTTTACTCAAAGACATTTCTACCCTAAAATCTTTATTCTAGTAAACAATACCACAGATTATCTTGTCACTTTTCTAAACCTGAGGACTGTGGGCTCATCCTTGTTTCCCCGTTTTCCTTTACTTCTCACTTCCATTTTTCAAATATTACCTATCCTACCTCTGTTTTTTACTGTCTAATTCACCCCCATGCTCTCCATCTCCATAATCAATATTTTATTTCAACTATCATATTTTCTTGCTTGGATTATAGCAACATATTTTAAAAGTACGTTTTCTTCCCCTAATCCCACTATTGTTCTGTGCTGACACAGAATTCATTTTCGAAATTATCATCCTGCCATTTCTCTCTGAAGTACTACTATCTACCATATGCATTCCTGTATCTTTACAGTGCTTAACACACTGAAAATAAACCAAATATTTAATTTACTACTACATTTTAAATTAAAACTCACTTGAAGCAGAGAAAATAAATTATTTATCTTTGTAACACCATGTTCTAATACAGTGACCAGAACATACTACCTATTTTGTATATACATTTGAAATGAATTAACACATAAGAAATTTCACGGATTGCAAATATACATATGCACTGTTTATATGTTTTATTTCTAATTCATTCAAATAACACGTTGCTCCTCTTTGATATTTGAAGGTGTCAAAGGCATAGTGTAGACAAACATTAATGATACAGTTGAGAAACATGCATCTAGTGAGAGAGATATGAAAAAAAATGGTAAGATGAATACAGTGTGATGAGATCTAAGTTATGAAATGTATAGAATGCTAATGTGTCGCGTCCCGCGCAACAAGGGCAGTGAGGGTGCAAGAAGGGGCAGTTTGGGTTAAGTTTTTAAGAAAGAAACAGAGACTTAATGTAGTTACATCTCTCAGAAGGCCAGGGGTCTCTCAGTCTCAGAGGACTGGAGCCCCGAATAAAGCCAACTGGAGGCTTTTATTGATGAGTATGCAAGGGAGTAACAGTGTTTTTGGCGCGGTCTGTGAGACTCACTTATCATGTTATAGAAACATCCCAAACCAATTATTTTAACCTTCAAACAGCCGAAGTACAAGGTCCCATGATATCTTACCTAAGGTATGTACCTTCTCAATGTCAAGTCTCTCATATAGTAACAGCTCCTTAGAGATAATTGATCTTTGTTCTCCTCATTATTTCTCTAACAAATAGCTGCGAGTGAAAAGCCAGAGCCAGCAACAGACTTTCCCAGGCAGGGGGAAAGGGAGGCAAAGCCCTTTCCCATATTTGTCTAAGGCAGCTCATTGGGTGTCCCCACTCGGTTCCGCCTGGCTTAGGTTGTATCTCCCGTGAGATATCTTACCCGTCTTTGGCTGCAAACCATCTTTTGGGGACAGACAGAGACATAAGGTGTAAACGCAAGGATGGAACAGAGTCCCAGAAAGGCACAATCTCACAGACTCTTCTTTCCTTAAGGAAAGACACGGAGGGACAGTTGGCTAGGCTGTTGTGCGACTACACTAATGGGATGTAAAAGAGAAATAGCAAGTCTTTAGGTTCAAAAAGACTTCAGAGAATAAGAAATGATCTAAGCTGAGACTTGAATCCTAAACTGCAATTATCTACCCAGTGGCCAATGGGGGAAAGGGAAGGGATGAAGAGTCAAGACAGGATTGTAAAATGTGCAAAGGCTTGGTTTGAGAAAATAGAGAGAAGTTGTTGTGCTCAAAGGAATGTAGAAATACGAGCATAGTCAGAGAATGCAGTGCAGTGTGGTCAGTGTGGAGAGCTACTTGGAGTTTATATAATTTACAGCCGTGTATGCCATTGTTAAGGGTTGTGACCTTTACCTATAACATCAATGGAGAGACATTGAAGGACAGTCATTTAAGTAGAGCAGCAATGGCTCACTGAATTGTGAGTTTTTAAAAGTGGTTTCCCCAAGAAATAGGCTCTGGCATGGAGAGATGTCTCCAGAAAGTTGTGGAGAGAGTATGTGAGGGAATGAGAGTTCACACAGTGACGTCTTTATCCCATTAGAAGTCTAGAGTTGGTCGATCCTTCAGCATTATCTGAGCTGAGGGATTTGTCCTTCTTACTTCTCCAATAAGATGTGGGTTGATCCCGAAGAACACATCTAATTTGGGAGAAGGGACTCAGCTTTGAGCTATCAGCAAACACCATCCTGGAAGCTGTGGAATGAGTACCTCTGTCTTTAGCGAGGGGTGCAGGAGAGGAGATCTGGGTGGTGAACTATGGAATTTCTTCCAGTACATCCCTTGTGATGCTCAGATCCATTCACTTAATATAACACAAAAAGGACCAACAAAACCAAGAGGAGCTTTAGAGCTCGATGGCTCTTCACAGTCATCCTCACTTGAGGCAAGGGAGTCAGGAGCATGAATAGTTGCATCAGTTAGTCAGTTGGATGTAAGTGTCTTCCAACAAGGTCAATACTGAGCAAAGCAGTCCCCCTGTCAGAGGAAGGCACTCAACTGTAAGGGTCTGCAGGAGTCTCCCACCAGCAGGGAGGCTTAGTTCTTTGGTTCTGCAGGGGAACTGGGCAGAGTGCTGTAGCCTCCACTATAGAGTTGATGAATTCATCGCTCAAGTCCCTCCCAAAATTAGGAAACCAAAACTGGAGAGTCAAGATATCAAATACAGACAGTTCTTTCATGAAATGTTGATATAAAGGAAGATAAATATTTTTCGAGAATAGTAAAAGAGAAGGTGGACAGAATTATTGGCCCTTTAAATCCACTTTTGGCTGTAGGAATGGAGGCATTCAGATGTGTAGGAACTTGTTGTGAATGGCTCAGAAAAGTAGAAACTGTGGATATTTTTTGAGAAGAAAGTGGTAGTAATAATTAATATAGTCCCAAAGAGTTACTCTAGGAACAAAGAGGTGATTCAGGAATTGATTTGTAGTTAGCTTTTAGGTATAATTAATTTTGAAGACTGTGTGCCATGACATAAAACGTGCTGCTGTAATAATTTTTTCTTCCACAGCTTTGGGTAATACTGACCAAAAAGCACAGGACCAAATGATTGGCTTGATTCAGTACAAGATTTTACAAATCACGTGAGATTGTCCAAAAAAGAGCTACGGTGATGAGATAGTGGAGACAATATAGTTAGATCCTCACTTGACTAGGAAGGGGGGAAAAATCGGGAAAACACTGATAAATTAAGAGAAAACATAGAATATTAAGGGGTGAGCATTCAATGAGATCAAAGAAAACAGCACACGCTGTTTTTTATTGATTTATTTGATCACATCTTGATTATGTTGACTGTCTTATTGATTATGTTGGTGATAACTAGGGCAGGCCATGTAAAATGCTTAAACAAAACTAAATATAAGTAAAACAACTCCTTGTACATATAGGGACAAACGGCTATGATTCAGTTATGCATAATGCTGGCAGAAATAGTGAAAAATGAAGAACTAGAATTCTGAAAGGAAACACATTGCCTATGTGCTCGAGCTACCCAGGTGAGCTAAAAGTTAAACAGGACTTAGACACCATAAAGAACTTCACAGGGATTACAACTTTTATTACTATGTATTCTTCATTTTCATAGCTCAAGGTACAATAACTTGTCTCATAAGAGTATCATGTAGGATAATGCTAGCTGATTTATGTAAGAAAATGCAAATGCAACTGCATTTCAGTCTTCAATATCTACCTGATTTTTTCTGGGAAAAGATGTTAAGGATAGAAAATTCAACCTTATCATCTCTGAATAAAGTATCATGGGAATAGACTCAGTAGCTGAATTTGAAAAAAAAGAAAAGAAAACAAAGCTGAGTTGAATTGATCTTCGTGTAAGTCCTTTCTAGGTAGTAATGTTTAGTTCATTTACTGGATACTAGTGCTGTCTATGAAATAATCCTGTCGTATAAGTCAGTGTTAGTGACATTAATGCAATATAATGGAATTTGACAATGTATAAATGATATAGATGAACATAAAATGGGGAGTTTATGATAATTTAGATTTCCAACCAATGATTTACAATTACATATCCACAGTTAGCTCCACAATGCTGATCAGTTCTATATTGTATGATGATAAGGAAAAAATGATTGGTTTTGGAGAATTTCCAGGTACACAGGGTGCATATAGCACTTGTCACACGATTTTGAATTTACTTATCGTTCTTCCAGAATTTTATTAAGCGTCGCTTTATCTATTAAGTAAAATCAATAGTAACTGCTCTTTGTTTCTCACAATTGTATTTGGGCAATTGCTTCTCTCTAGGAACTAATTGGAATTTTAACCTAGGTTTAATTCAATATCTGTTTCTTCTCTCATTGTACTAGTTCTGCTTCACCTCTACTCCAATTCTAAAATTATAGGAAGTTCATATTTCCCCCAAAATGACTGTAGTCCCTTAAAGTCTATCAATACACTACATATGTCATAAATTCAGGCATAGGTTATGGTGGAGTGGGCTTAGAGAATTTCTTGGCTTGTTATACAAAAGTTAATCATAAAGTAGAACACTGTCAGTCATTCCCCAAGTGGATTTCCCATGAAATCACCTAATGTTTTGCTCTATCCTTTACATTGTACTATTCCATTTAGTCATGTATTTATCAAACACTACTGAAAATCTAAAATATGTCAGGCACTTTATAACAAAATGGCAAATGAAGACAGATGGTGCCTGCCTTATGAAGTTTATGCTCTAGATGAAAATAAACATAAGTAGAATTTTCAACATCAGCAAATGCTATAAAAGAGAGGTGTATGATGCTATTAGATGACAATTTACAAGTAGGACCCAATCTTGTAGACTCAGGGAAGGACTGGGAGAAGAAGGAGGAGTCAGACTGTGGGAAAACACCATGACGGGCATAACATGATTTGTACAGAGTGCAGAAGGTGAGTGTGAAATAAACATATAAAAATATAGGTAGCACGATGTGATAAGGATAAAAAATGGAAAATATGAGTAAAGTGTGCCGCAGATCATCCTCCACCATGCCAATGCTCTGTCATACATCACTCTGGTACCGTTATATGGCAATTTCTGGCAAATAAAAACATTAGTCTGTTCTTATCCACCTTATTCACTGTATCTGGCACCCTGCGACTTCTGGCTCTTTCCCAAAGTCAAAATGACCATCAAAGGAGAATGTTTTGAATTTATTCAGTACGTCAAAGCAGCCAAGAGAGTGCAAGTAAAGACACTCATGAAAGAGGACTTCCAGAACTGCTTCAGAAAGTGGCAAGAGCAATGGGATAAGTATGTTCAAAACAAGGAGAAGTATTTTGAGTGGGATTAATGGCAATATGTCTTTTAATGTAATGTTTTTTTAAAAAAATAAACATTCATCATATTGTTTGATCACACTTTCTACATATGTCTAGCAATAGGGGGACGTAGTGTGAAAGGCAGATATTACCTTATAGGACTTGATAAGAAATGTAATAACTATGTTAAAAAATAATGGGAAGCATTTATTTTATTTTATTATTTTTTTTTGATATGGCTGGGAAAATCATTTTTCTTTACGGGTAAACTGTTGTGGCTGCATGTGAAGAGTAGAGGAGAACCAGAAAAAATGGAGGGAATTTAACTAAATCATTACTGCAGTTGTCAACAGCAGAAAAAAAAAAAAATATATATATATATATATATATATGTATATGTATATGTATATGTAGAGAGAGAGAGAGAGAGAGAGAGAGAGATTAAGTGACAGTGATGAAATGGCGAGAAAAGGAAGATTTTCACAAATATTCAGGAGATACAAAGGACAAAATTGATTATATACTGGAGTAATGGAGTGATGGTAATGGAGGATTTTAAGGATGACTCCCATGTTTTGGAGGGATAATGGTGAACTCATTAAAAAAATTAAAAAAGGCAATCAGCCAGGGAAACACATTTGCTAATAGGTGTGGTTGTTATATGCCATAAAGCCATGGAAGGACAGAATCAAGGTTAGAAATGTAGATTTCTGTAGATCAAATAGTGTCATGACCCATTGCATTCAATGACTGTTCACCTTACCAGAGTTGTTCGTTGAAATGAAGAGACTGAAACCCAAACAGAATAGGATGAAAGTGTTTGAACGTTCTTTTCCCACTAACAACAATATGCTACATTACTAACTTGTCTGGTAGAATATAAGAATAAGTAGGCAGGTTGTAACTAATATATGTCACATTCCAAAATCGTAGTTACCTGATGAGGAAAAGATACTCCATAATATGATATTACAGATAAGGATTCTGAAGTTCAGAGAATTAGTTATTTATTTTCTTTTTCAAAATCTTAGATAATAAGTAACAAAGTTAGAATTTGTTAATAAGTAACAAATCAATCCTCTTGATTACTAGTAATATGCAGATGAGTCAATGAAATATGTTTATCATTTCATATAACTAAATTTTGCATTTCTGCTGCTTGTGTGATTGTAATTTGGTTATCAAGAAGATTAGCATAATTTACCAGTATGAATTTTCATAATAAGCCTTTTCCTATTTGAGGCACCATGTCATCTTTAGTTTTGAAAGATTACAATACCACTTGGCAATTGACTGGTAATTCAAAACTTTCCTATTACTTATCTATTTGATTCTCAATGTGGAGACACAGGAAGCAGGAATAAATTTCTTTACAGATGTGGTAGAAGAGATTCAGAAAGTGTAAATTGACCTGTTTTACTCCAGTGAATGATTCTTAAGAAATTAAGAGAACAGAATGATTAGTTTATGTAGGAATTTTATTTTATCCCATCGTTATTTTTCTCCAATTTAATATTGTGAAGTGATTTTTATTGTCATTGTTTTGTTTTGTTTTCCCTCATTTTGTGAGTGTGTGTATGGGGTAGAAGGTATAATTATCCTTTTTAAAAGATGGAATTAAATTTAATCAAGAAAGTGAAAGATTTGTGTTGAAAGTTATGAGAGTTTGAATAAATTGAAGACACAAATAAATGGAAAGATATCTTCTGACCATGGATCAGAAAAATTAATATTGTTAAAATGTCCACACTACCCAAAGTCACCTATATAGTCAATGCAATCCCCATCAAAATTCTAATGTCATTGTTCACAAAAATAGGGAAAACAATCCTAAACTTTGTGATGAATCACAAAAGACCCCTAATGGCCAAAGCAATCCCGAGAAAGAACAAAGACAGAGGCATCACACTTACTGATTTGAAACTATACAACAAAACTAATCAAAAGAGTATGGTACTGTGATAAAAATAGACACATAGACCAATGTAAACCCACACATAAACAGTCAGATATTAATTTCACAAGATAGCCAACAATGTACCATGGGGAAAGGATAGTCTCTTCCATAAATGGTGTTGGGAAAACTGCATAATCATTTGCAGAAGAATGAAATTGGACTCCTATCTTACACCACTTACAAAAATTAACTCAAAATGGATTAAAGGCTTGAATATAAGAAATGAAACCATAAAACCCCTAGAAGAAAACATAGGGGGAAAAGGTCCTTGATATAAGTCTTGGCAGTGATTTTTTGAAATGACACCAAAAGCTCAAGCAACAACAGTAAAAAAAAATAATAATAATAAATTATGTCAATCTAAAAAGCTTCAGTACAGCAAACGGAACAATAAACTAAATGAAAAGGCTACCCACAGCACGTGCGAAGGTATTTGAAAATCATATATCTGATAAGGAATTAATATCCAAAACGTATGAAGAACTCAGACAACTCAATTACAAGAAACCAAATAATGCAGTTTAAAATGGACGGAGTTATCTGGACAGATTCCCCCCCTCAGAAAACACACACAGATGATGAACAGGTTGATGAAAACTACTAAACATCACTAATCAGCAGCAGAACGCAAATCAAAGCCCCAAGGAAACATCGCCTCAAAGCTGTTTGACCATCATAGAGAAGATGAGAGATAAGTGCTGGGAAGGATGTGGAGAAGCGGGAAACTTGAGGCAGTGTTGGTGGGAATGTAAATTGGTATAGATCTGCCATATCCTCTAGTAATCTGATTTGTGAGAATATATACAAAGTAAATTAAAACAGGATATTGAAGAATGATCTGTTCTCCCATGTCTGTTGCAGCATTATTGACAACAGCCTGGCTATGGAAACCACCTAAGCACCCATCATTGGCATTGAAGGCATTCTGCTAAGTGAGATAAGCCAGACAGAGAAAGACAGATACCGTATCGTATCACTTATACATAGAATCTGAAAATAAACAAACAAACAAAAACTCATAGAAACAGAGTAGAATGGTGGAAGAAATGGGGAGATGTTGGTCAGAATATACAGATGTTCAGTTATACATTTAATAAGAGTAATAAGCATGGTGGGTATAGTTAACAATATAGTATTATATACCAGAGAGTTGTTAAGAGAATAAATATTAAATGTTCTCATTACATGAAAGAAATTGTAATTATGTGAGGTGTTGGAGGTGTTAGCTAATGCGACAGTAGTAATCATTTCACAATATATCAGTGTATCAAATCAACATGGGATTTATAGACGATGTAATACAGAATTGTACACCTGAAATCTATGTAAATTTACTAACAATTGTCACCCCAATAAATTTAATTAAAAAAAATCAACATGTTGCTTACCTTAAACTGATACAATGTTGTATCTCAATAAAATATATCTCAATTATATCTCAATAAAAATTAAATTATGATTTGTAGAGCAAGGATGAACTAGTCTGCTTTTCTAAGGGAAAAAATGAGCAGAAGATATTAGTTTCATTTTTACTTTTAGCATTACCCATTCAAAAAAAGTTTTCCCTTACTATTGGTTTATGTGATTTTCATGCCTACAAAGTGTTAATCATGTTTTTCTCCAAGATTTTCATGACCAAATCCACGTGAGAAATTGAGTTCAGAGATCCTGGAAATGATTGGTTTACCTCTAACTAACTAATTCACATGGGATTCTAAATACTAAGATTGGCTACTTGAAACTAATCTGATCGAAAGCCAATTTGATGGTTTTCTAGACTGAACTTTGAATCTTCATAAATTAGCTAAGGTTTTAAAGTATTAAAACACACTATGCCATAATCTACTAAACACTTTCCTATGTCTTTATGAAGATCTTAGATCCAAATATAATTGTTGTGCTCTAAAAGAAGGATTTGCTTTTTTTTTTTTTTGGAAATGCTGATTTACAATGTAGTATTGACAGCATGTTTCACTTTAGGAAGAGTCTTAGAAATACTCTTTGTATAACTATAATAATAATAATTCATATTTTTTTCTTAAAAACATTAACTTTGCAAACATGCACACACATTTTAACTACTTCAGCGGAAAAAAACAGTGTAACTATGGCAAGTCTGTGAAGACACTATTATAAAAATATCATTGTGCCTTACTAATTCAAACACATCACTGTCTTTTGACCTACTCATCACATACAGGAGAAGTGTTTATATGTGCCATAGTTCTGAAAAGCAGTGAAGACTACAAAATACCACAATGCTCTCAATGTTTTTAACTGTCAAGATTGCATAAGAAACAGGGAAACATTGGTTACCTGTCTCTGAGTGTGTGAAGTGAAATATGTTTGTTGGTAAAAACAAGATAATGTTATAGCAATATCATTAGTCATCCTACAACCTTATCTACACTAGTTGTATATTATTTACAAGACACTAAATCAATGGTTCGTGTAGCTAGGAAGTAAGGGCAGTGTTTTTGACTTTAATAACACTGAGAAATAGTACGTACGTAAAGGCAAATGTCATGAAATTGAATAGCACTTTGAAACCACTGGGAAAAAAGGATACCCCCCTTCAAATATACAATGAATATAGATCCTATTACAATATGATTTCAAAAAATACACATTTAACAACAGTTATTAAAACACACATCATAATTCTGATCAAAATTGGCAGAGAAGAAATTATTTTTCTGTTTTTTTTTCCTCTTTATTGAATGCGTTGGGGTGACTTTAGTTAGTAAAATTATGTAGGTTTCAAGTGTACAATTCTACAATGCATCAGCTATATATTGCATTGTGTGCTTACCACCCAGTTAAATCTCCTTCCATCACCATACATTTGACCCCCTTTACCCTCATCTACCAATCCCCCTTACCCTCTGATAAGCACTAAACTGTTGTATGTGTCTATGATTTTTGTTTGTTTGTCTTGTTTATTTGTTGCTTTCAGTTGTATATCCCACATGTGAGTGCAGTTATATGGTCCTCACCATTTTCTGTGTGTCTTATTCACTTAGCCTGATAATCTCAAGATCCATCCATGTTGTCGCAAATGGTAATATTTCCTCTTCTCTTATGACTGAGTAATATTCCACTCTATCTATATATCTATATTTATAGATATGTAGGTAGATACATAGATATGTCTATCTATATCTATCTATCTCTATGTATACATATACATACATATAAATATATGCATATACATAATAATACATATACATAGATAAATCTATACATATACATAGATAGAATCTACATATGTAGATACATAGATATATAGATATAGATATCACATCTTCTTTATCCAATTATATATCGAAGGACAGTTTGATTGTTTGCATGTCTTGGCCACAGTGAATAATACTGCAATGAACTTAGGGATAACGGATATCTTTATGGATAAATGTTTTCTGATTTTGGGGGTAGATACCTAGAAGAGCAATTGCTGAGTCGTATGGAAATTCTATTCTTAATTGTTTGAGGAACCTCCATATTGCTTTCCATAGTGGCTGTACCAATTTGTATTCCCTTCAGCAGTATATGAGGATTTTTTTCTGCACAACCTCTCTAACATTTATTATTATTTGTCTTGTCGATAATAGCCATTCTAACAAAGGTGAGGTGGTTTTGATTTGAAAAATAAATTTTTAATGAAAAAATACATTCTTGAATTAATTTTGATAGCTGGAAAATTCTGTCATAGAATATTCACCTTGTGACTCCCCCCCAATAAAAGCAAAAGTAAGAATATCTGCATTTGGAACAAAATACCTGTTAAATTTTAAATTCCTGTAGTTTTGATTCATCAGTTTAAAGAAAGTTAGATGGGTAAAGTACATGAGTTTTCTGAAAGTCTTTAGGGAATTTTCATATCAGCCATAAAAATATTTCTCATAAAGTAGAATTTCTCAAAATTTCCTTGGTACTACTATTGTGAGTGTGGGAGTACTATCAATCTCTCCTTTAGAACATGCAGTGAAATACCCTAGAGTCTTAGAATAAAGGAACAACAATGATTTCAGTAAAGGAATAAACAGGAGCTAGATGAGAGAAAATGGCCTCTTCAATTCTAATAAAAGAAAAAAAACTGTATGTTCTAGAAGTGAATTTGTGCTAAATCTTGTCTGAAATCTAGGATTGTCCTCCAAGAGAGGTAAAGAAAAAGGAATGTTTTCATATACGATTGGTAAATAAGCTATATAAAATTATTTGCCATGTTAAGTATGCATTTTAATGTATGTCATTTTTAATTTTAATTTTAGAAATATCTCAGGAGATGTCTCAACATATATTAAATTACATCCTTTCTGAAATAATTCTTTCTTCAATTATTACTCCATTTGCAATTATCTGCAGATTCATTGCATAACAAACAAATTATGTAAATTTATGAATCTAATCATAGTGATATCTCAATTTCTTAACTAAGGACATTTTATAACAATGCAAACTTCGGTATATTCTCGATTCAAGTCCAGTTCAGAAATATGATTTGCAAATATTTTCTCCCAATGGGAAACTTGTCTTTTCATCTCTTAACAGTGATGTTCAGAGTCCAAAAGTTGTTGTTGCTGTTGTTATTGTTATTCTTATTGTTTTGATGGAGTCGATTTATCTTGTGCTGTTAAAAAAAAAAAAGGATTATGTGCTCACTTCAGCAGCACATAACATGGCTCCTGGGCAAAGAAGACATGCAAATTCATGAAGTGTTCCATATTTATCAATCAATAAATAATTAGTCTTCTGGTGTCAAGTCTCCTCACCTAAATTTATAAAGATTTTCTCTGATATTTTTTTTCTCTAACAGGTTTTTAAATTTAAATTTTAACATTCAGATCTTTGGTTCATTTGGAATTAATATATATCGATAAGGCATGAGGCTTATGTTGATTTGTTTTAACCAATTCTTCCAGTACCACTTAATAAAACGACTATCCATCCATTAAATCCCTGTGCTAGCTTCATTAAAAACCAAATGCCACATTTGTGTGGATCTTTTTATAAACTCTCCTTTCTGTTTCATTGATCCATGTGTCTAACTTTTCCCCAAGACCACAGTGTCTTGATCATTGTAGCTCTATTTTAAGGCTTAATATCTAACTTCACTTTTTTTTTGAAAGATGTTTTCACTATTTTATTTCTTGCCCCTCCATATATGCCTTGAAAGAAATTCATCTAGCTAAAAGAAAAAACAAAACAAAAAACAAAACAAAACAAAAGCTTGGCATTTGACCAGATTTTTATATTGTGTTAAATCTGTAGATCTGTTTGGGGAAAATTAACATCTCTTTGATGAGGAGTTTTCCAATCTAGGAACAGGGTATGTCTCGTACTTTATTTAGATCTTTTTTGATACTCTTTATCAGGATACAGCTGTTCCACGTTATTTTTTATAAATTTATACCTAAGTATTTAATTTTTGCTAGGGCTAATATAAGTGCTTTTTTTAAGTTTACAATTCCAATTGTACATTGCTTGTACATAGAAATTTTTAAAAATTGTTGTTAACTGTGTATCTTGCAACCTTGCTAAGCTCACTTATTAGTTCTGGGAGCTTTTCTGTAGATTTCTTTGGATTTTCTACAAAGGCAATCATGTCTATAATAGAAGCTGTTTTATTTTTTCCTTTACAATCTGAATGCTTTTTTATTCCTTTTTATTGCCGTATTGCACTTGCTAGGATTTTCATCACCATGTTGAATAAGAGTGTTAAGAGAATTTCTTGTCTTTTTCTTCATCTTAACAGAAAATCGTGAATTCACTTCCCCATTCAATGTAATGTTACATGTGCATATGACAGTTTTGGGGGTTTTTCTCCTTCAGAGAAATATAGTGGGTTATGCTGATTAATTTGCAAATATTGAACAGGTCTTGTTCTCCTAGAATAAATCCCACTTGGTTAGAGTATACTCGTCCTTTTGTATATTTCTGAATTTGATTTTTTAACATTTGTCAAGGATTTTTTTGGTGTCTAAATTCATGAGGGATATTGTCATGTAGTTCCCCCCCCTTTTGTTCCATCTTTACCTGGTTTTAGTAGTAACTGACTTACAGGTGTTCTATTCTCTTCTGCTTTCTAGAAGAGACTATGTGGAATCTGAATTACTTCTTCTTAAAATAGTTAATGAGTCTTCCAATCCAAATATTGTCAAGATATTCTTTTGCACATTTTTAAACTATAAATTTGAATACCTATTAGTTATATTGAGACTATCTGTTTCATTTAGGCTGTTTTGATATAATATAGAGTTCTGTATAGCAACTCTAATATTAGCATTAGCATTACATTACTATCTAATAGCTGCAGGGCTTCTAATAATATTGCTTCTCTTCCCCTGGTTTTCATAATTTCTCCTTTCTATTTTTTCCTTTATCTGTCTTGCTAAGATGTTTATAAATTTTATTGATTTTTTAAAGAAACAGATTTTGAGCTCATTGACTTTTCCATTGTTTTTCTCTTATCAATATTATTGATTTCTGCTTTTTCACTTTATTAAATTATTTGGCTGTATTGGAGTAACTGCTCTTTTTTCTAGTTTATTAAAGAGGAAAGTGGATTATTTTGAGATCTTTGTTTTCTAATATAAACATAAAACTATGTATTTCCTTCTAAGAATTCCATTTAGCTATATTCTTCTAATATTTATGAAGTGTGGTTAAAATATGGTGAATGTTTAAATTTAAAAATATATATTATAGTAAAAGATACATTAACATTAATCCCCCTCGCTTTGAACACACGTATCCCATCGTTCTTGCCACTCTCTGAAGCAGTTCTGGACGTCCTCTTTCATCAGTGTCTTTAGTTGCGCTGTGTCGGCTGCCTCAGTGACCTGAATCGATTCAAAACATTCTCCTTTGATGGTCATTTTGACTTTGGGGAAGAGCTAGAAGTCGCACAATGCCAGATCTGGTGAATAAGGTGGATGAGGACACACTGTAATGTTCTTATTTGACACAAATTGCTGTAAACCAGAAGTGCTGTGTGACATGGAGCATTGTCATGATGGAAGATGAAGTAAAGACACTCACGAAAGAGGACCTCCAGAGCTGCTTCAGGAAGTGGCAAGAACGATGGGATAGGTGTGTTTGAAGCGAGGGGGAGTATGTTGAGGGGGATTAATGACACATTAATGGCAATGTGCCTTTTACTGTAATATACATATGTTTTTTTTAATTTAAACATTCACTGTATTTTTCTATCACACCTTGTATATACTGTATTTAGATTTTTGTTCAATTCAAGGTATTTCCTAAATTCCTTTGAGACTTTTACACTGACACACAGATTGCTTAGAGGTATATTGTTTAATTTCACATATCTGGTGACTTTTCTCTTACCCTTTTATTTTGGTTCCTAGTTTAAGTCTATATGGTCTGAGAACACATTTTCTATGATTATATATATTTTTAATTTAGTTATGTTTTGATGTAAGACCTAGAATATGGCCTATCTTAGTAAATATTTCATGTGCACTTGAAACAAATGGTTTTTTTCTTGTTAGGTGAAGAGTTCTCTCAATGTCAATTAGATCCACTTGGTTTATGATGTTCAGTTCTTCTATATATTTGCTAATATTCTGTTAACGAGTTCTACCTATTACTAAGAAACGATTGAAATATCTATCAGTAATTTTATTTTATTTTTTATTTTCTCTTTCAGTTCTATCGGGTTATTTATTGTATTTTAAAGTTATGTAGTTTAGTGCATCAGGATTTCCAGGTCCTCTTGGTGAGTTGCTCTAGCAACATGCAATATTCATCTGTGCTCCTGGTAATTTTCTTTTGTCTGAAATCTACTTTATGTGACATTGATATAAGTGTTATTGTTCTCTGTATGTTCCCTTTGTATTTTCTTTTCCTATTTTTTTCCTGTCTTCTTTTGGTTCATTTTGATATATTTTAGCATTTCACATTAATTTAGTATGATTTTGACTATATCGCTTACATAATTTTCAAGGCTGCTCTAAAGCATTACAAAACATATCCGTGCTTTGCTACAATCTATCTAGAACCAATATTTTTCACTTCAGTAGCAATGGAGAAGGCTTACTACCATATTGGTTCCCTAAGTCTCCAAACTCTTTGATATGTATTACATAAAATCACATCACATAACACATCCATGCACATTGAGAACTTTCTCAGGTAATGTTATACTTTTTGCTATTAACTGTAAAACATTCTTAAAATACTCAAAATAAGAATAATAGTCTACCATAGTCACCAAGATTTTTACTTTTTGTTGCTGTTATTCTTCCTTTATTCCTAATTGTCAAGATTACTTGTGAAAGCATGTAACTTCTATTTGAAGAACTTATCTTGCCAATTCTTTAGAGTAGCTCCTCTTACTAAAGATTCTCTGAGTTTTCTTTCAGCTGTGAATGTTTTAACTAATCTTTACCCCTGAAGAATATTTTTGCTGGATAAATAATTATGGGTTCATAATTCTGTCCTTTTAGGGCTTTAAAATGTTACGCCAATTCCTTCCGGCTGTCATGATTTCTAGTGACCAGTCCACACAATTCATCACTTTTCCCCACAGCTAATATTCCCTTTTCTTCTGGCTGTATGTGAGATTTCTTTTCCCCTGAAATGTTCACCAATTTTAGTTTGATGATCAGTGTTCACATTTTGGGTATTTACCCCGTTCTGGGTTCACTCAGCTTCTTCAGCAGTAGGATGATGTCTTTCACCAAACTTGGAAATATTTCATCATATTTAAACTGTTTTACAGTCTTATAAATTTTTTATTTCTCTTACTGGAACTCTTATGATACAAATTTTACAATATTTGTTATTGTTCCATAGCTCATTTTTATTCAATATATTTTCTCTGTATTGTTAAATTGAATGGTTCCTATTGATTTAACTTCAAGTTCACTGACTCTTTTCTCTGCTATCTCCGTTCTGTTATGAGATCATCCGGTAAGTTTTCTTTTTCTGTTTCGTTATTGTATTTTTTAAGCTTTAAAATTTCCATCTATGTAATCTTTATATACTTTATTTTATAGTTATATTTTACATTTTAACATTTGTTTTCACAATTCCTTTATTGAACATTTTTTATAGAAGCTTCTTCCAAATATTTGTTAGATAATGCCATTATCTGAGCTTACGAATTGAAATGTATATGGTCTTAAACATTTTAATTGTATTCTAGCATTTTGAATATTATTTCATAAGGCTAGGTCTGTTTTAATTTCTATGAAGAATGTTGATAAGTATAAGTTATCAGTCACTTGCCCTTATTTGTTTCAGGCCATAGATCCAACACACATTCTATGCGCTGTGGTTTCAATGTGAGTTCAGTTTGCAAGCAGTGCTATTATTTCTACACCACCCTAACTGCCAGCCATTGGTGAGCCTTACTCCTGTGTGGAGGTATATCCATCAGTTGTACCTCAGTTTTCAAGTATCTTAATTCTGACTAGAGACATATCCACAAATGAGCAGATACCACTACAACCCACGCTGCATCTTATTATAACACAGCTGCTCCCCACTATAACACAGGCTGCTCCTTATTATAACACATCTGCTCCCCACTAAAACACACGCTGCTCCTTATTATAACACCTCTGCTCCCCACTACAACACAGGCTGCTCCTTATTATTACACATCTGCTCCCCACTACAACACACGCTGCTCCTTATTATAACACCTCTGCCCCCACTACAACACACGCTGCTCCTTATTATAACACCTCTGCTCCCCACTAAAACACACGCTGCTCCTTATTATAACACCTCTGCTCCCCACTACAACACAGGCTGCTCCTTATTATTACACATCTGCTCCCCACTACAACACACGCTGCTCCTTATTATAACACCTCTGCCCCCACTACAACACACGCTGCTCCTTATTATAACACCTCTGCTCCCCACTAAAACACACGCTGCTCCTTATTATAACACATCTGCTCCCCACTAAAACACACGCTGCTCCTTATTATTACACCTCTGCTCCCCACTAAAACACACGCTGCTCCTTATTATAACACCTCTGCCCCCACTACAACACACGCTGCTCCTTATTATAACACATCTGCTCCCCACTACAACACACGCTGCTCCTTATTATAACACCTCTGCTCCCCACTAAAACACACGCTGCTCCTTATTATAACACCTCTGCTCCCCACTACACCACACGCTGCTCCTTATTATAACACATCTGCTCCCCACTACAACACACGCTGCTCCTTATTATAACACCTCTGCTCCCCACTAAAACACACGCTGCTCCTTATTATAACACCTCTGCCCCCCACTATAACACGTCTCCCTTCACTGTAACATGCACTCCCCCCACTATAACACCTCTGCCCCCACTATATCACCTCTGCCCCCCTATAACACGTGTGCCCCCCACTCTAACATGGCAGGAAGGCCACCACTGAGTCTCTCTTGCTGGAGCACCCCAAGAACACGGCAGGTGCTCAGTAAACCAGTGCTGCGCCGGCTGAATGAAGGAACAAACTGTTATTATCTTCCCATCACGACTGTGTCATCCTCAGGAACACCCCTGGCCAGCCTGTCCCTGCACATCTAGTGTCAGCTCTGTCCTCTGTGGTGTGGGGTCAGGTGCCTGCAGGGGACCTTTCCGCGCCTCGGTGGGGGCCCTGTGCTGCTACCTGAAACACGACACCCAGGTGAAAGCCTGCTTTCTCCTGTGCAAGCGTCATCTTAAACTCAGAGATGCAGCTCCAGGAGGGCCTGCCCCCCAAACCTGGGCAGAACCCACCAGAAAAGTCTGGCTCTCCCCTGATGAGGAAGGTGCTGCCATCACTCCCTCCCTGAGAAATCCGGGGCCATTAGAATTGTACCCGCTCTCACGTGGACTCCAACTTTGAGCCAAGCGATGAGCATGGCCTTTAAAGAGTGGTATTGCTGTGGGCACCCGTTTGCTTGGTTAGTGCTCAGCCCAAGGGCCCACAGTGGGGAGACAGCGCCCGCTCCGGCTGCCCCCTCTGCACCCATTCTGAATTGCAGTGCTTGAACTTGGGGTCTCCACGTGGCCTTCCCTGGAGAAAAATAGCCTCTCCACAGTGAATGGCCAAGCTGTGCCAATGTGCACGAGACGTCACTGTGGGGGGGCACCCAGGAGAACGTGCACTGCCCAGAGCATAAATAAATAAATAAATAAATAAATAAATAAATAAAAATAACAAACATCGGCGTCAATGTAGAGAAACTGGAACACTTAAACATCGCTTGTGGAAATGTCAAATGATGCAGCCTATCTATATAACCGCTCAGGATTTCTTCAAAAATAAAAAAAAATTACCACATGGCTAAACAACTACTCCTAGATATATATTCCAAGGAACTGAAAATAGGTATTCAAATGGAAACTTTTACACAAATATTCATAGCAGCATCTTCACAATAGCCAAAAGGTAGAAACGATTCAAAAGTGCATCGATGAAAGGAGAAAGAAAATGTGGTAAATCCATAAGTTGCAATATTATTTGGCCAGATAAAGGAATAAATTAAATGGTACAGCCACTGTGGAAAATGGTATGGCTGTTCCTTAAAACTTAAAGACAGAATTAATGAATGATCCAGCAATTCCACTTCCGGGTATATACCCAAAAGATTTGAAATTAGGGACACAAACAGATCATGTGTACATCCGTATTCATAGTGGATTCACAGTAGCCAAAAGGTGGAAGCCACCCAAGTGTTTACAGATGAACGAATGGACAAAAAGTGGTATATACGAGGGGACTAGTATTCAGCCTTAACATCTAAGGAAATTCTGGCGTGGGTTACCACACGGCTGAATGTGGAAGTCATTACGCTAAGGGAGAAAAGACAGCTACAGAAGGACAAACATTATTTGATTCCACTTATATCAGCCATGTACCAAAAGCTAATTCAGAGACAGAACGTAGAATGTGGTTGCCAGGGGTTGTGGACAAAATGGGAATGTGGACTTATTGCTTTATGGATACAGTTTTAATTGAGGAAAATGAAATTCTGAAGTTGGATGGTGTTGGTGGTATTTGTACAACGACGTAAACGCAGTTAATACCATAGAAACATGTACTTCAAATGGTTTAAACAGTAAATGTTGTGCTGCATATAATTAATCACAATAAAAAAAATTAGTGAAGTACTGATACCTGTGAGAACACGGATGGGCATTGAAAACATCTTAAGTGAAAGAAGCCTGGCATGAAGGGCATCCAAGATAGGATTCACTTCTGAAGGTTAAATACAAATTTATGAAAACCAGGGAAAGCCTCAGTGACAGTTCCAGAAAAAGAGTCACATCAGAATGGTGAGAGACATTTTCACACAGCTGGGACAGGTGGTGAAAGCTGAAGTGGGGCCATGGAGTGGATTGTAATGTGGAAGCCACAATCATATCCACACGTGGGGGTCATGTGGTGATTCCCGGGGAAAGCACACCTTTTTGGGATGAAACTCACTGGAGAACTCGGTGTGAAATGTCGGAAAGTGATGACAGCGGCAGAATGTGAGTGCAGAGAAAGAGTACCCGTAGTGCTACGGAAAGTTTTCCAGACTTTTGAAATTACTGGAGAGTAAACTACTGGAAACAACCATGTCAGGACCACACCAGAAAAACAGAACGCATCCGAGCTCATGACAGACGCCAAGACCCATGCAGACCCCGTTCACCCAAGGGGGTGCAGCTGATCGCCCTTGTTAACTAGAGGCGATGAGGGAGAATATATTAGTACCCACTGTGCCTTGGGTACGTGACCTGGGATGTGGAAGACACAGCGGCCTTTTTAATTTCGGTTTTCCACATCACCCCAAAAGTCTGTAGTGACCAAAGCAGGGTGGTATTGGCATAAAACCAAACACATAGATCAACGAGCAGAATGGAGCTTAAGATTGAATCCACATAAATGACGCTGGGGACACTGGCCAGCTGTACGCAAAACAGCAGCACTGAACACGATCTGACACCACAAAGGAAAACCAGCGATTTCCCCACTATGTCCTTCCTCTGCAGGTCCTCTTGTGGCCGACACGCCTCCCCGCCCCCACCTGTCAGCAGAGTTCACGCACAGGAGGATTCTCCCTACCTCTCCTCCTGTGTCCACGCCTCCCGGGGAGATAACTGAGGCGAAGCATGCGCAGAAGGACGTCCCTTGTTGTCCCCGAAGCAGCGGCTCCTCCAGGATACACCAAGTTCCCTCACAACAGATGCCACCACAGCATGCGAGAGACATCATGGTGGCTCTCGCCCCAGCTGTCGCATGAGACTCGGGACCCTGGCTCTCATGAAGACGGGCTGCCCTCTGTCTCGAGAGGCTGGCCCCTGGCTCTCATGCCAGAGTCCTACCCCGTGCTCACTTAGTTCTCTGAAAAAGTGGTACCACAGGAAGTGATCACTTCAATTGGGCCTGGAGGAAACGTGCGTGGGAAACCGGTTTGGAGAAAGTACCCACATGTGTACTCACCTGTGTTCAGATGAGAGGAGACACCAGAGCTGGACCATGGACCTCAGATCCAGACCTCTAAATGGACCATTGCCCCACATAGCCAGACACCAGGGCCTGAGCAGGACCCCTTACCAGGGACCCTGGACCCTAATCTCCAACCCTGACCCTGACTTCTCACCCCCTGCCTCCAACCCTGCAGCTGTAAACCCCTGAACCCTTAAACATTTAACATCCCTGAACATGAACTATTACTATGAAAAACACCATGAGATCACATGCTTTGGAAGAGAAGAGGACGCCACCAAGAGACAGAGCAGATGTTAGATGCAGGAGGCTGCTGCTGGTGCCAGCCCATGTGTTACAGGGTCAGGGAGTCCTTACAGTGCTGTTCTCTAGGCAGTGACGGAAAACCCCGCTGCTCAGCAGGAACCTTGAATGAGTTGTCCTTTTGGTCTGGGTTCTCCAAAGGCCCAGAGGAAAAGAGTGACGTTTCTTCCGGTCTGGATACTCTCTGAGCTGAGAGCTCACACTGGTGTCTGCTCTGTGAAATACACAGGCGGTCATGTCAGTTTCATGCTGTAGGACTGCGGTCGAAACTGCAAAATCCTGAAACTAAAAGCATTAAAATTCAGATGCCCTTTCTCTACCTTTTGACTTAAAGCTGCAGATGAGCCACGTTTTATGTTAAGTGTGTAACCGAAATGTTATGAAAAGCTTTCCCCTTTCTTAAGAGTATCTCAGTTACCACTGAGAGGTCAAACCACCATTTCAATGCCCACACTAAGTACACATCAGTTGCCAAGAAAACATAGTAAAAGCAGACATTCTGTTCACAGATATTAATATTAAACGTTTAACATTTTCCAAGTCCAAAAAGAATAAACGACCCATGCTTGCTGCTCCCTGCATGGGGTTCTTCAGTGACAGTTTCCATGGGAGTCCCAGAAAGACCACAGAGCGTTTTACAACGCACATGCGTTGGGTCCTGTTTGCCCCCTGTGCACTGAGCTGTGTGTGGGACACTGGCAGCAGTGCCTCGAACTTATTTACTATAATGAGAGGACGAGGCAGTGTTACTGCATATGGGGCCTGGGTCTGCAAACATCGCATCGCCCACTCCTCCCACTGCATGCCTCTATTGTAAGGGTGAGATTCGGGGAATCAATAACACACTTAGACTTAGCTAGTTTGCAGTGTGACTCACCGCAGAGCTCGCTATCCAGCCACCTGTAATTAAACCCAGTTATTGATCCACCTGATATTCAGCTGTTTTCTCTTTGTTTCTCCCCTCAATGATTAACTGTTTGTTCCCTTTCTCAAGTAAACCCATACCTCGTGAACTAACATCCTAACCTGGGAAAGAGCAATTTCGTAATCCCCAGGCACCCGGACACTGGAATCCAATTTACAACTTCTTGCACTTTTTTACTGGTGATGCATTCGAGTCCCAGGCCGCTATGGCTAACTCCTAGTTTGGAGTCCGGACATAACTTTGTCTTCAAACAGACTAGACCCCAGGAAGGATGTCAGCCCTCAAACCAGCCTGACCGACTCCTCCTTTCCTACGTAAGAAAAAGCTAACCAGAAGTTAGGTGCAGCTGTCCACCCTCAGACACTGGACTCTGCGCCGGCGACTCCCCCTCACCCCCAACCCCCCGTGTTTCTCTCTTTCTTACCAGAGGCAGCCGTCATTGTTGGACACTGCCATGGGCATTCTCTCTCTGCCCTAACTGTCATAAAAGCTTCCTTTGTAGAGTCTGTGAATGCTTTCACCTTTTGTAAATTCCACGCCACAACACCTATCTGTCCACAGGGCTAACTTTGGAAATATGTGTATTTTTACAACGTGTACATTCTCGGTTATCCTGTCTTATTTAGGTTGTACGTGTCATTACATCTGACATTCATGTAACTACAGTGCGATGAAAAAGATTTCCATAACAATATCCCCTGAAAAAATTACCTTGCTGAGTGGAATGACTTATATCTCACATTAGTGGGCGTTCATTCAGTTTATAAGACCTTTCAAACAAGTACACGTTTACTAAAGTAAGGTGCATAAAGGCCCAACTAGCATAAAAATAAGGATAAAGTTGAAATCAATACACTAACCATGGACATGATCATTTATTACTATCAAGTATTATGAACTGTACGTAATTGCAGCTGTTGTACTTTTAGACGACTGGCATACGTGAATTCCCCATGCACGTAGGTTAAAATTCAATTTTATCTTATTAACCCGATTCTTAATTTGATGATTAGCTCAGCTAGAAGAAGTTGTTCTTCTGGACAGAGAGAACAGTGCCTCAGGGACAGACAGAAGGAAAGGAAGGAAGATGATTTGTGAAACAAAGAAAAGGGAGATGAGATCACTCCTCAGAAATGCTACAGCTACAGCTACTTGTAAAGGGTTATAACACTATTAGCATTGCAGGCTGGGAAAAATCTCCACCCCTGTGTCCTCAGGACAGTTCCCACAAGGAAATCCCTCTTCCTGATGGGAGGGAGTGATCAGCAGAGACACACCCTGGGAACGCCCTGGAAACGCCCTAGGCTCCACCTGTGACTCCACTCCTGATTGTTTCCCACCCTCATTAAAATATAATCCTAAATTTTGTTTGTTTCAGCACAGTCGCTCTCCTCCTGTGCCTGTGCACTCCTGCATTTTGGGGATATATTTTCTTTTTAAAAACAAATCCTCCTCCTGCTTGCCTTTGCTCAAGAGTTGTTCCTACATCCTGGAATGCCTTCCTGTGATGACTGACCTGCTCTCCAATAACACACTTACTGGGTCAGAGCAAAACAAATAATTGTGAAGCCCCCACAGTATTGGGGAAGCCTGCAAGGAGAATTAATGGCCAGGGCACTGCTGGCTCCTGGCAACCACCGCAGCTGGCAAGGACGTCTGCCGCCAGAGGTAAGCGGTGTTTTTGTTCACGCTGTGAGCCTTTCTGGTGTATGTATTTATGCAGGGTTTGAGAGAATTTAGAAGTACTGCACGTCCTTTTCCCCTCCTCTACAAGTAGACTGGCAGGAAAATATATTTGTGAACCTAGCTTCTCGAGAGTAGAGACTCACAGGTTTTCTTTTTTTTTTTAAATGAAATTAAAATATATCTCTTGTGAAAATACAAGTTATTTTTACTAAAACCTAAAATAAAATATATGGTTCTATTATTGATAAATATTAGTAAAATATTAATTTGTATGAGGATGTAGGAAATTAGGGTATATTGATTCCATCGGGCTTGCAGCTTACAGTTCAGAAATAAAAATATGTAGTGTGCAAGACGTTCATTTTCGGTTAGTTTAGAAAATCTCCCTATTTCAAAAAACAGTTAAAACCTCGTTCAACATTGCTCAATCAAAATTATAATGGCACCAAAGTTCCCATCATCTTTGTGGATTTGGGAGGCTAAGAATTGATCTTTCCCCTCTTGAAGACTCAGGAATTTTTTCCCCTTTTCACTATCAAAGAAAACATAGTGTATATGAGCCCCTCTCTTCTTGCTGTACCAATGGCAATGAATAGTGACGGAAATGGACTCACTATGTGGTTTTAGAAACAGTTATAAATTAGTTATTTGTCTTAAGGACTGCCTATCTATTTGAGACTGTGAGGGAGAGTTCTTTCAGGAGAGAAGAATCTTGTTGATTTTGAAGAACTAGGTCATGTAGGTTTGCCAAAATTAGTGAAGTATCCTAGTTATCAAATATATTTTTATTAGTTTCAGGTGCACAAGACAAAGTAATACTTAGACATTTATCATTTATATCCCTCACACTGTGTGAACCCTTCTCCCCCCATCCACTACCCCTCTGACATCGCACACAGCCATTACATTTCCACTGTCTCGATTCCTAATGCTGTACTCCACTTGTAAGTATATACATACACATATATACACATATCTATATATATAAAATTATAGTTGGCATTCATTATTGTTCAGCTTCAGGTGTAAAGTGCAGTGATCAGGCATCCACATCATCCCTGAGGTGGTCTCCCAAATGGGACACGTGTCCATCGGATATCCTACAAAATCTTTACAACATTATTGATTACGTTCCCCAAATCAATTTTCAAAACCCCGTGGCCATCTTGTGGTTACCGACTGTTTTCTAATCCCCTCACCTTCCCCCTTATCCCCCCCCACCCATCTAGCAACCCTCAGTTTTTCCTCTTTGTCCCCAAAACTGTTTCTGATTAGTTCATTCACTTATTCTTTTCTTTAGATTCTGCATATAAGTGAGATCATATGGTATTTGTCTTTCTCTGTCTGACTTATTTCACTTAACATAATGTTCTCTAGGTCCATTCCTGTTGTTGCAAATGGTAAGATTTCTTTCTTCTTTATGGCTGCGCAATACTCCATTGTATAAATGTACCACAGTTTCTTAATCCGGTCATCTACCGATGGGCATTTCAGATGTTTCCATGTCTTGGCTATTGTGTATAGTGCTGCAATAAGCATAGGAGTGCATAAAGATTTTTGAATTGGAGTTTTGGATTTCTCCGGATAGATACCTAAGAGTGGAATTACTGGATCATAGGGTAGTTCCATTTTCAGATTTTTGAGATACCTCCATACTGTTTTCCATAGTGGCTGCACCAATCTGCAATCCCACCAACAGTGCACAAGCGTTCCCTTTTCTCCACATCCGCGCCAGCACTTGTTGTTTGTTGATTTATTGATGATAGCCATTTTGACTGGGGTGAGGTGGTATCTCATTGTGGTTTTTATTTGCATTTCTCTGATGGTTAGTGAGGTTGAGCATTTCTTCATATGTCTGTTTGCCATCTGTATGCCCTTTTTAGAAAAATATCTCTTCAAGTCCTCTGCCCATTTTTTAATTGGGTAGTTTGTTTTTTTGGAGTTGAGTTGAGTGTGTTTTTTATAAATTTGCGACATTAACCCCTTATCAGATATATCATTGGCAGATACCTTTTCCCATTCATTGGGATCCCTTTTTGTTTTATTGATGGTTTCCTTTGCTGTGAAAACACTCTTTAGTTTGATGTAATCCCACATGTTTATTTTTTCTCTTCCCTCTCATGAGGGGATATGTCCACAGGTTTTCTTTAATGAAGTGATCACTTCAATAGGGCCTGGAGGAAATGTGCGTGGGAAACCAGTTTGGCGAAAGTACTCACATGTGTACTCACCTGTGTGTTCAGATAAGAGAAGACACCAGAGCTGGACCATGGACCCCAGATCCAGACCTCTAAATGGACCATTGTCCCACATAGCCAGACACCAGGGCCTGACTAGGACACCTTACCAGGGATCCTGGACCCTAATCTCCAACCCTGACCCTCCCTTCCCGCCTTCCCTTCCAGAGATGGTCATTTTTTGTGTCTCTATGTCTCTTGTGTCGTTGGTCCTGACAAGGAAACAGTGACAGAAAGCCACAGTGACAGAAAGCCTTTGTCTTCCTTGGTCAAGCTGTCAAAAGGCTTTTTGGTTTGAGTAGCTATTAAAATCCTACCATCAGTGGCCAGAGTATGGATCCTTTGAATTGGAAAAACTTCTAAATTGGAAAATGTGTTAGAGAACTCTCATAACAAAGCTGTTTTTTTGGACCCTAGAGATAGACCACATGTTTAATACTAACGGATACAAGGAAATTTAACTATTCTTAAGATTTTGAATTAGTTCTTCAGCTTCTTGGGTCTTAATAGATGCTAATGTCAACATTAGATTTAAAATACGCAGAAGAGAAAATCAAGAGATGTGTAAGTGTTAAAAATCTTTACGGAGATTTAAGATTTTGAGAACTGGTATGTTGAAACTGGCTTGAAAGGATTTAATAACCAATCAGAAACCTGAGAAAAATGGAAGCTGATTTTTCAGTCCGATAGACGTGAGAAAGTCTCAGCATCACCCTGGACCCTCTGCTGAGTAGATCTGAAATGGAAACAGAGCCCACAACTGTCCCAGGCCCGCTGAGGTAAATAAAATAAAAATTTCAAAGGGGCAGTTTTAACAATACAAGCCTCCCCTTTCCAGCCTGGCTCCCCTTTCCCAGCCTCCTTAAAGACTATGAAGCACAAATAAAACCCTGAGCACAATCCCCTTAGCAGTAGACAGGAAGACTCCATGCAGGAGCCTCACAACACTTTACCTGCCATGTGTGTTTAGCTTTTCCTGAATTACCTGTAAATCTCCCATTTTTACGTCTAAAGCCTAAGAGCCAACTGCCACCTTTGTCTAAAATGTCATATTTACCTGATTTCTCCTCACTGTCTTTGGAATTTTTGTGTGTGTGTGTGAATTCTAGGTGCTCATAGATTACAATTCCTGGTCTCTGTCAGCAGTTGGACAGAAGATAGCAGGGGTGCGAGGCCTTTGTCTGCTTTCTGAATTTAGGTAGGCAGAAAAAGTATCTGTGCAGCTACTTCCTGCACCTAGAGACTCGAGGGTTTTCTCTATTCTTTCCTCCATGAGATGTTCTTTATTCTTTCCTCCCAGAGATGTTCTTTGTTTCTTGTGTCTGTGTCTTGCGTATCCTTTGCCCTAAGAAGGAACTACCATGGGGACAGAACACAGGCACAGGCTCCAGTAAGACTGTCATTGGAGCCGGCCCCACTGGCTGGGGAGTTAAGTGTTTCTCTCCAGACCCGTGTCTGCAGAGACAAACTTTGCTGTGGGTCCCTCTCTAAAAGTATCTTTAGGTTTTTCTTTCCTTCTTGTTCTGAGTCCTGGGAGCTTGGCTTTGTGACCAAGGAAGCTAATCCTCTTTGGTCCCCACCTTCGGCCAGGTGCACTTACTCCATTGCACCTGGTGGCCAGTGAGATAAGCTGGGGTTCCCAGTGCACCTCTGCCTGGCTGTGCCAGCTCCCAGGGGACTGTGCTCTGAGGGGCCTCTGCCCATAAGGGGCATCTGTCCCCCCCAGCCTTCCTTACCCTTTAGTGCTGGTCAGATCCCGGTCTAGTAGCACCTGCTCGGGGCCACAGATTAGTGGGTTTGGGGCTGGAGGTGCCTCACATTTTGTGGGAGACCTGAGACACTCTGTCCACCCCACCATCCCTACTGCCTATGTGATGAAGGTCTGTGCTTTCTCTGACTGTCTTTGGGGGTGACCCTTTGGCTCTGGGAGGGCTGCTTCCTCTGCACTCGGTGTGGAGGGGCCTCTGGCTTCCTGGCCTGAGCTGTAAAGAGGCTGCTTGGTGTCTCACTATTTAGACCTCACTATCCACATCAAGACGATGGGTCCTTGGAATGGGGAAAACTTATAAATTTACATTGTGTTATAGAACTCTTGTGACAACCAGCTGTTTTCTTGGTAAAACATCGTGTGTGTTCTCTATAGTTGTTACTAACTCTGTTAATTTGTGATCTCTGTGTGAAACCAGTTTGTGTTTGTGTGTGGTAAGACGTTTTGTAGCTCCGTACGGTGTTACCAGTTTGTGATATTTGATTGGCTTGAACAAGTTAAATGATTATATAAAGTAAGAAATAAAATACAAACAAACAGAAATACTTTATGATCTGGTGAAATAGTTGATGTTAAAGCTGGTTTTAGTTTGGTTTGATTACATAGTCATGCGTTTGAAAATTATCAGCACAAAATACAATTTTTTCTAACTGGGTTTATAAAAATTAGTTATCTGTTAAAAATATGTCAAGAAAATAGCTTTGGTCATTACTGACTTTGAAATCTCAAAGTTTTAACTACTATATCAAATAGGTACAATTAAAATAAAAGGTAAACTTTTAAGTGATAATTACATTGTATATATACATGGAAAAGATTTTCCAGGTGTCTTTGGTAATTGGAAATTATAAAGTTTTATCCTATAAATTAAATGATGCATCATTATTGAATGTCTAGAGCATTTCCAAGTAGCAGAATAATGAAACACTAAGTACTGAACATTGATTTATCAACTTTTTTGCTATTTATTGTAGATGAACTAAATATTTTTGGGTGTATTAGTAAACATGTCTTCTGCCACGTTAGAATTTTTGTGCTAAGAGGAAACCTATTTCTAGAAGTTATGAAATATGTTCATAATTGCATCAAGCTAAAGAATCCTGGTGTAGCTGCAGGATTGGTCACTTAGTTTCCACTGCTGATTAAGATGGACATTTGAATTGTTTATGTCTCTGCTATTGTGAAGAGCGCTTCTGTGGATTCATGTATCCACCTTTAACAACTGTTTTCAATTTTGGGGGTATATTTCTAGAAGTGGGTCTGTTGAGCCACATGGGCATTTTTTTGTGGGGTGGAAATTTCCAAGTGTTGTATGCAGAAGCCACACCATTGTAATTTTTCACGTTCAATGTTTAAGGGTTCTAATTTTTCTACATTGTTGCTGCTGTTTGTTAGTTTTAGTTTCTGGATTATAACCCTTCTGGTACTATGTGAGGGGGTATCACATGTGGTTTTCATTTGCATTTGCATCAGGACTGAGGATGTGGAACATCTTACTGTGCTTGTTGACACTTTGCAGGTCTCATCTGGACAAGGTTCTATTCAATTCTATTTTAAAATGTTAGTCATTTTCTTTTTTTGTTCTTGAGTTGTAAAAGTTCTTTGTCTCCTGGATAGCAGACTATTATCAGATATATAATGCGTACCTGTTTGGTTCCATTTTATGGCGTGTCTTTTCGCTTTCTGGATTGCTTATTTTGATGCATGTATGTTTTTAATTTTGAGGAAGTCTAATTTATCTTTTTTTTGTTGTATGTGCTGTCATATCTAAGAAACCATCGCCAATCCAAGGTCATGACAATGTATCTCCACGTTTTGTTTGAGAGTTTATACTTTTACTGCCTGTATTTAAGCCCTTCATGTATTTTAAGTTTTGTGTGTGGTGTGAGGTTTGGGTCCAATTTCATTTCTCTTCATTTGGATGGTCATTTGCCCAGTACCATTTGTTGGAAAACCCTTCTTTCCCCAATGTCAGGGTGTCTGCCCTTTGTGGGTCTGGACATGGCCCTGCGACCACCCCCCTGCATGGGAGCGGTACAACTGCGGCTGAGTTTCTATTTGACGCCAACAGCATGGTAGGATATAACATGCGTGCATACATCCACCTGAAACCTTGACTCCGACGCCGAACGCCAAAACGTGGCCTCACCTCGCCTGTAACTACTCATCCTGAACGCAAGAAATACCTAAATCATGTGGTGGGACAACTGGACATTTCATTACAGAAAGTTTCAGTTCAGAAACTGGTGGCAGTCCTCTCAAATATTGAAAGGGGTGAGGTCCTTAAAAGATGATAATTGATATTGATTGTGACAAGACTGCCAAAAATGACAGTCCACTCAGAGAAAAGGCTCA
>NW_027669415.1:95000-118259 GCF_964194185.1 Rhinolophus hipposideros | reverse complement strand
GGGTTAGGGTTATGGTTAGGGTTAGGTTTGGTGTTAGGGTTTGGGTTAGGGTTAGGGTTAGGGATAGGGTCAGGTTACCCCGAGCACTACCCCTCGTCCTAGGCCTACGCCTAGAACTACCTCTGGTCCTACACCTACCCCTGACCCTACAGATTCCCCTACCCATAGGCCCACCACCATCCCTACCCCTAGCCACAGCTCCCACTCCTGGTCCTAGGCGTACTCAGAGGTTTACCCCGACACCAAACCCTTGCCCTTTGCCTACCCCAGCGCTACGCCTACCGCTCCCACTAGCCCTACCTCGGGCCCTAGACCAACGCCTAGTGCTCACTCTAGTCCGAAGCCTATCACTTGCCCGACGCCGACCAGTATACCTTGCCCTACCGATAGCCAGAGCACTAACCCGTGTCCTACGAAATCAACTTGGACGCACCATTAGCCACACCCTAATCATGACCCACATCCGTTCGAAGTCCTAGGACTACCCGGAGCCCTCCCGTGACACCTACCCCTAGACCTCGGCCATCCTTTACTACTACCACTAGTCCTAGGCCTAACATGAGCCCTAACCTTAACACTGCCCGTGGGCCTCTGCCAACCACTAGCCCTTCACCTAACTCTACCCCGAGCACTACCCCTCGCCCTAGGCCTACGCCTAACACTACCTCTGGTCCTACCCCTACCCCTGGCCCTACAGCTCCCCCTACCCATAGGCCCACCCCCATCCCTACCTCTAGCCACAACTCCAACTCCTGGCCCAAAGCCTACTCCGAGATTTACCCCGACACCCACCCTTTCCCCTATGCCTACCCCAGCTCTAAGCCTACCGCTCTCACTAGCCCTAGCTCGGGCCCTAGACCAACGCCCATGGCTCCCTCTAGTCCGAGACCTAGAACTTGCCCGTCGCTGACCAGTACACCTTGCCCTTGTTAGGGTTAGGTTTAGGGTTAGGGTTAGGGTTAGGATTAGGGTTTAGGGTTAGGGTAAGGGTTAGGGTTGGTGTTAGGGTTAGAGTTAGGGTTAGGGTTGGTGTTACGTTTAGGGTTAGGGTTAGGGTTAGGGTTAGGGTTGGTGTTAGGGTTAGGGTTAGGGTTAGGGTTAGGGTTAGGATTAGGGTTAGGGTTGGTGTTAGGGTTAAGGTTAGGGTTAGGGTTAGGGTTAGGGTTGGTGTTAGTTTTAGGGTTAGGGTTAGGGTTAGGGTTGGTGTTAGGTATAGGGTTAGGGTTAGGGTTAGGTTTAGGGTTAGAGTTAGGGTTGGTGTTAGGGTTAGGGTTAGGGTTAGGGTTAGGGTTGGTGTTAGGGTTAGGGTTAGGGTTAGGTTTAGGGTTGGTGTTAGGTATAGGGTTAGGTTTAGGGTTAGGGTTAGGTTTAGTGTTGGTGTTAGGTTTAGGGTTAGGGTTAGGGTTAGGGTTAGTGTTAGGGTTAGGGTTAGGGTTAGGGTTAGGAGTAGGGTTATGGTTGGTGTTAGGGTTAGGGTTAGGGTTAGGGTTAGGGTTAGGGTTAGGGTTGGTGTTAGGCATAGGGTTAGGGTTAGGGTTAGGGTTAGGGTTAGGGTTGGTGTTAGGGTTAGGGTTAGGGTTAGGGTTGGTGTTAGGGTTAGGGTTAGGGTTAGGATTAGGGTTAGGGTTGGTGTTAGGGTTAGGGTTAGGGTTAGAATTAGGGTTGGTGTTAGGGTTAGGGTTAGGGTTAGGGTTAGGGTTAGGGTTAGGGTTGGTGATAGGGTTAGGGTTAGGGTTAGGGTTAGGGTTGGTGTTAGGTATAGGGTTAGGGTTAGGGTTAGGGTTAGGATTAGGGTTGGTGTTAGGGTTAGGGTTAGGGTTAGGGTTAGGGTTTGTGTTAGGTTTAGAGGTAGGGTTAGGGTTAGGGTTAGGGTTAGGGTTGGTGTTAGGGTTAGGGTTAGAGTTAGGGTTAGGGTTAGGTTTATGGTTTAGGGTTAGGGTTAGGGTTAGGGTTGGTGTTAGAGTTAGGGCTTGGCTTAGGGTTAGGGTTGGTGTTAGGTTTAGGGTTAAGGTTACGGTTAGGGTTAGGGTTGGTGTTAGGGTTAGGGTTAGTGTTAGGATTAGGGTTAGGTTTACGGTTAGGTTACCCTGAGCACTACCCCTCGCCCTAGGCCTACGCCTAGCACTACCTCTGGTCCTACCCCTACCCCTGGCCCTACAGCTCCCCCTACCCATAGGCCCATCGCCATCCCTATCCCTAGCCACAGCTCCCACTGCTGGTCCTAGGCCTACTCCGTGGTTTACCCCGACACCCACCCCTTGCCCTTTGCCTACCCCAGCGCTATGTTTACCGCACCCACTAGCCCTACCTCAGGCCCTAGACCAACGCCCAGTGCTCACTCTAGTCCGAAGTTTAGCACTTGCCCGTCGCCAACCGGTACACTTTGCCCTACCGATAGCCAGAGCACTAACCCGTGTCCTACGAAATCACCCTGGACCCACCATTAGCCACACCCTAATCATGACCCACATCCGTTCGGAGTCCTAGGACTACCCGGAGCCCTCCCGTGACATCTACCACTAGCCGTCGGCCATCCTTTACTACTACAACTAGTCCTAGGCCTAACATGAGCCCTAACCGTAACACTGCCCGTGGGCCTCTGCCAACCACTAGCCCTTCACGTAACCCTACCCCGAGCACTACCCCACGCCCTAGGCCTACGCCTAGCAGTACCTCTGGTCCTACACCGACCCCTGGCCCTACAGCTCCCCCTACCCATAGGCCCATCCCCATCCCTACCCCTAGCCACAACTCCAACTTTTGGCCCAAAGCCTACTCCGAGGTTTACCCCGACACCCACCCTTTGCCCTATGCCTACCCCAGTGCTACGCCTAACGCTCCCACTAGCCCTAGCTCTGGCCCTAGACCAACGCCCAGTGCTCCCTCTAGTCCGAGGCCTACCACTTGCCCGACGCCGACCAGTACACCTTGCCCTACCTTTAGCCATAGCACTAACCCGTGTCCTACGAAATCACCCTGGATTCACCCTTACCAGACCCTAATATAGCCCTACACCTGTTCCGAGTCCTAGGACTACTCGGAGCCATTTCGTGACACCTACCCCTAGTCCTCGGCCAACCCCTACCACTACCACTAGTCCTAGGCTTAACATGAGCCCTAACCATAACACTGCCGATGGGCCTCTGCCAAACACTAGCCCTTCAACTAACCCTACCCCGAGCACTACCCCTCGCCCTAGGCCTACGCCTAGCACTACCTCTGGTCCTACCACTACCCCTGGCCCTACAGCTCCCCCTACCCATAGGCCCACCCCCAACCCTACCACTAGCCACAGCTCCCACTCCTGGCCCTAGGCCTACTCCGAGGTTTACCTCGACACCCACCCCTTGCCCTATGCCTACCCCAGCGCTACGCCTACCGCTCTCACTAGCCCTAGCTCGGGCCCTAGACCAACGCCCATGGCTCCTTCTAGTCCGAGGCCTAGAACTTGCCCGTCGCTGACCAGTACACCTTGCCCTTGTTAGGGTTAGGGTTAGGGTTAGGGTTAGGGTTAGGATTACGTTTTAGGGTTAGGGTTAGGGTTAGGGTTGGTGTTAGGGTTAGGGTTAGGGTTAGGGTTAGGGTTGGTGTTAGGTTTAAGGTTAGGGTTAGTGTTAGGGTTACGGTTAGGGTTGGTGTTAGGGTTAGGGTTAGGGTTAGTGTTAGGATTAGGGTTAGGGTTGGTGTTAGGGTTAGGGTTAGGGTTAGGGTTAGGGTTGGTTTTAGGGTTACGGTTAGGGTTAGGGTTAGGGTTGGTGTTAGGTATAGGGTTAGGGTTAGGGTTAGGGTTAGGGTTGGTGTTAGGGTTAGGGTTAGGGTTAGGGTTAGTGTTAGGGTTAGGGTTAGGGTTAGGGTTAGGATTAGGGTTAGGGTTGGTGTTAGGGTTAGAGTTAGGGTTAGGGTTAGGGTTCGTGTTAGGCATAGGGTTAAAGTTAGGTTACCCCGAGCACTACCCCTCGCCCTAGGCCTACGCCTAGCACTATCTCTGGTCCTACCACTACCCCTGGCCTTACAGCTCCCCCTACCCATAGGCCCACCACCACCCCTACCCCTAGCCACAGCTCCCACTCCTGGCCCTAGGACTACTCCGAGGTTTACCTCGACACCCACCCCTTGCCCTATGCCTACCCCAGCGCTACGCCTAACGCTCCCACTAGCCCTAGCTCGGGCCCTAGACCAACGCCCATGGCTCCCTCTAGTCCGAGGCCTAGAACTTGCCCGTCGCTGACTAGTACACATTGCCCTTGTTAGGGTTAGTGTAAGAGTTAGGGTTAGGGTATAGGGTTAGGGTTAGGGTTAGGGTTAGGGTTGGTGTTAGGGTTAGGGTTGATGTTAGGGTTAGTGTTAGGATTAGGGTTAGGGTTGGTGTTAGGGTTAGGGTTAGGGTTAGGGTTAGGGTTAGGGTTAGGTCACCCAGAGCACTACCCCTCGCCCTAGGCGTACGCCTGGCACTACCTCTGGTCCTACCCCTACCCCTGGCCCTACAGCTTCCCCTACCCATAGGCCCACCCCCATCCCTACCCCTAGACACAGTTCCCACTCCTGGTCCTAGGCCTACTCCGAGGTTTACCCCGACACCCACCCCTTGCCCTTTGCCTAGCATAGCGCTACTTCTACCGCTCCCACTAGCCCTACCTCGGGCCCTAGACCAACGCCCAGTGCTCACTCTAGTCCGAGCCTAGCACTTGCCCGTCACCGACCAATACACCCTGCCCTACCGAAAGCCAGATCACTAACCCTTGTCCTACGAAATCACCCTGGACCCACCATTAGCCACACCCTAATCATGCCCCACATCCGTTGGGAGTCCTAGGACTACCCGGAGCCCTCCAGTGACACCTAAACTAGCCCTCGGCTATCCCCTACCACTACCACTAGTCCTAGGCCTAACATGAGCCCTAAACCTAACACTGTCCGTGGGCCTCTGCCAACCACTAGCCCTTCACCTAACCCTACCCCGAGCACTACCCCTCGCCCTAGGCTTACGCCTAGCACTACCTCTTGTCCTACCCCTAACCCTGGCCCTACAGCTCCCCCTACTAATAGGCCCACCCCCATCCGTACCCCTAGCCACAACTCCAACCTCTGGCCCAAAGCCTACACCGAGGTTTACCCCGACACCCACCCCTTGCCCTATGCCTACCCCAGCGCTACGCCTATCGCTCCCACTAGCCCTAGCTCGGTCCCTAGACCAAAGCCCAGTGCTCATCTAGTCCGTGGCCTAGCACTTGCCCTACGCCGACCAGTACACCTTGCCCTACCGTTAGCCAGAGCACTAACCCGTGTCCTACGAAATCACCCTGGACCCACCCTTACCGCACCCTAATCCAGCCCTACAATTTTCTGAGTCCTAGGACTACCCGGAGCCCTCCCGTGACACCTACCCCTAGCCCTCGGCCAACCCCTACCACTACCACTAGTCCTAGGCTTAACATGAGCCCTAACCCTAACACTGCTTGTGGGCCTCTGCCAACCACTAGCCCTTCAACTAACCCTACCCCGAGTACTACCCCTCGCCCTAGGCCTACGCCTAGCACTACCTCTGGTCCTACCCCTACCCCTGGCCCTACAGCTCCCCCTACCCATAGGCCCACCCCCATCCCTACCTCTAGCCACAACTCCAACTCCTGGCCCAAAGCCTACTCCGAGATTTACCCCGACACCCACCCTTTCCCCTATGCCTACCCCAGCTCTAAGCCTACCGCTCTCACTAGCCCTAGCTCGGGCCCTAGACCAACGCCCATGGCTCCCTCTAGTCCGAGACCTAGAACTTGCCCGTCGCTGACCAGTACACCTTGCCCTTGTTAGGGTTAGGTTTAGGGTTAGGGTTAGGGTTAGGATTAGGGTTTAGGGTTAGGGTAAGGGTTAGGGTTGGTGTTAGGGTTAGGGTTAGGGTTAGGGTTGGTGTTACGTTTAGGGTTAGGGTTAGGGTTAGGGTTAGGGTTGGTGTTAGGGTTAGGGTTAGGGTTAGGGTTAGGGTTAGGATTAGGGTTAGGGTTGGTGTTAGGGTTAAGGTTAGGGTTAGGGTTAGGGTTAGGGTTGGTGTTAGTTTTAGGGTTAGGGTTAGGGTTAGGGTTAGGGTTGGTGTTAGGTATAGGGTTAGGGTTAGGGTTAGGTTTAGGGTTAGAGTTAGGGTTGGTGTTAGGGTTAGGGTTAGGGTTAGGGTTAGGGTTGGTGTTAGGGTTAGGGTTAGGGTTAGGTTTAGGGTTGGTGTTAGGTATAGGGTTAGGTTTAGGGTTAGGGTTAGGTTTAGTGTTGGTGTTAGGTTTAGGGTTAGGGTTAGGGTTAGGGTTAGTGTTAGGGTTAGGGTTAGGGTTAGGGTTAGGAGTAGGGTTATGGTTGGTGTTAGGGTTAGGGTTAGGGTTAGGGTTAGGGTTAGGGTTAGGGTTGGTGTTAGGCATAGGGTTAGGGTTAGGGTTAGGGTTAGGGTTAGGGTTGGTGTTAGGGTTAGGGTTAGGGTTAGGGTTGGTGTTAGGGTTAGGGTTAGGGTTAGGATTAGGGTTAGGGTTGGTGTTAGGGTTAGGGTTAGGGTTAGAATTAGGGTTGGTGTTAGGGTTAGGGTTAGGGTTAGGGTTAGGGTTAGGGTTAGGGTTGGTGATAGGGTTAGGGTTAGGGTTAGGGTTAGGGTTGGTGTTAGGTATAGGGTTAGGGTTAGGGTTAGGGTTAGGATTAGGGTTGGTGTTAGGGTTAGGGTTAGGGTTAGGGTTAGGGTTTGTGTTAGGTTTAGAGGTAGGGTTAGGGTTAGGGTTAGGGTTAGGGTTGGTGTTAGGGTTAGGGTTAGAGTTAGGGTTAGGGTTAGGTTTATGGTTTAGGGTTAGGGTTAGGGTTAGGGTTGGTGTTAGAGTTAGGGCTTGGCTTAGGGTTAGGGTTGGTGTTAGGTTTAGGGTTAAGGTTACGGTTAGGGTTAGGGTTGGTGTTAGGGTTAGGGTTAGTGTTAGGATTAGGGTTAGGTTTACGGTTAGGTTACCCTGAGCACTACCCCTCGCCCTAGGCCTACGCCTAGCACTACCTCTGGTCCTACCCCTACCCCTGGCCCTACAGCTCCCCCTACCCATAGGCCCATCGCCATCCCTATACCTAGCCACAGCTCCCACTGCTGGTCCTAGGCCTACTCCGTGGTTTACCCCGACACCCACCCCTTGCCCTTTGCCTACCCCAGCGCTATGTTTACCGCACCCACTAGCCCTACCTCAGGCCCTAGACCAACGCCCAGTGCTCACTCTAGTCCGAAGTTTAGCACTTGCCCGTCGCCAACCGGTACACTTTGCCCTACCGATAGCCAGAGCACTAACCCGTGTCCTACGAAATCACCCTGGACCCACCATTAGCCACACCCTAATCATGACCCACATCCGTTCGGAGTCCTAGGACTACCCGGAGCCCTCCCGTGACATCTACCACTAGCCGTCGGCCATCCTTTACTACTACAACTAGTCCTAGGCCTAACATGAGCCCTAACCGTAACACTGCCCGTGGGCCTCTGCCAACCACTAGCCCTTCACGTAACCCTACCCCGAGCACTACCCCACGCCCTAGGCCTACGCCTAGCAGTACCTCTGGTCCTACCCCGACCCCTGGCCCTACAGCTCCCCCTACCCATAGGCCCATCCCCATCCCTACCCCTAGCCACAACTCCAACTTTTGGCCCAAAGCCTACTCCGAGGTTTACCCCGACACCCACCCTTTGCCCTATGCCTACCCCAGTGCTACGCCTAACGCTCCCACTAGCCCTAGCTCTGGCCCTAGACCAACGCCCAGTGCTCCCTCTAGTCCGAGGCCTACCACTTGCCCGACGCCGACCAGTACACCTTGCCCTACCTTTAGCCATAGCACTAACCCGTGTCCTACGAAATCACCCTGGATTCACCCTTACCAGACCCTAATATAGCCCTACACCTGTTCCGAGTCCTAGGACTACTCGGAGCCATTTCGTGACACCTACCCCTAGTCCTCGGCCAACCCCTACCACTACCACTAGTCCTAGGCTTAACATGAGCCCTAACCATAACACTGCCGATGGGCCTCTGCCAAACACTAGCCCTTCAACTAACCCTACCCCGAGCACTACCCCTCGCCCTAGGCCTACGCCTAGCACTACCTCTGGTCCTACCACTACCCCTGGCCCTACAGCTCCCCCTACCCATAGGCCCACCCCCAACCCTACCACTAGCCACAGCTCCCACTCCTGGCCCTAGGCCTACTCCGAGGTTTACCTCGACACCCACCCCTTGCCCTATGCCTACCCCAGCGCTACGCCTACCGCTCTCACTAGCCCTAGCTCGGGCCCTAGACCAACGCCCATGGCTCCTTCTAGTCCGAGGCCTAGAACTTGCCCGTCGCTGACCAGTACACCTTGCCCTTGTTAGGGTTAGGGTTAGGGTTAGGGTTAGGGTTAGGATTACGTTTTAGGGTTAGGGTTAGGGTTAGGGTTGGTGTTAGGGTTAGGGTTAGGGTTAGGGTTAGGGTTGGTGTTAGGTTTAAGGTTAGGGTTAGTGTTAGGGTTACGGTTAGGGTTGGTGTTAGGGTTAGGGTTAGGGTTAGTGTTAGGATTAGGGTTAGGGTTGGTGTTAGGGTTAGGGTTAGGGTTAGGGTTAGGGTTGGTTTTAGGGTTACGGTTAGGGTTAGGGTTAGGGTTGGTGTTAGGTATAGGGTTAGGGTTAGGGTTAGGGTTAGGGTTGGTGTTAGGGTTAGGGTTAGGGTTAGTGTTAGGGTTAGGGTTAGGGTTAGGGTTAGGATTAGGGTTAGGGTTGGTGTTAGGGTTAGAGTTAGGGTTAGGGTTAGGGTTCGTGTTAGGCATAGGGTTAAAGTTAGGTTACCCCGAGCACTACCCCTCGCCCTAGGCCTACGCCTAGCACTATCTCTGGTCCTACCACTACCCCTGGCCTTACAGCTCCCCCTACCCATAGGCCCACCACCACCCCTACCCCTAGCCACAGCTCCCACTCCTGGCCCTAGGACTACTCCGAGGTTTACCTCGACACCCACCCCTTGCCCTATGCCTACCCCAGCGCTACGCCTAACGCTCCCACTAGCCCTAGCTCGGGCCCTAGACCAACGCCCATGGCTCCCTCTAGTCCGAGGCCTAGAACTTGCCCGTCGCTGACTAGTACACATTGCCCTTGTTAGGGTTAGTGTAAGAGTTAGGGTTAGGGTATAGGGTTAGGGTTAGGGTTAGGGTTAGGGTTGGTGTTAGGGTTAGGGTTGATGTTAGGGTTAGTGTTAGGATTAGGGTTAGGGTTGGTGTTAGGGTTAGGGTTAGGGTTAGGGTTAGGGTTAGGGTTAGGTCACCCAGAGCACTACCCCTCGCCCTAGGCGTACGCCTGGCACTACCTCTGGTCCTACCCCTACCCCTGGCCCTACAGCTTCCCCTACCCATAGGCCCACCCCCATCCCTACCCCTAGACACAGTTCCCACTCCTGGTCCTAGGCCTACTCCGAGGTTTACCCCGACACCCACCCCTTGCCCTTTGCCTAGCATAGCGCTACTTCTACCGCTCCCACTAGCCCTACCTCGGGCCCTAGACCAACGCCCAGTGCTCACTCTAGTCCGAGCCTAGCACTTGCCCGTCACCGACCAATACACCCTGCCCTACCGAAAGCCAGATCACTAACCCTTGTCCTACGAAATCACCCTGGACCCACCATTAGCCACACCCTAATCATGCCCCACATCCGTTGGGAGTCCTAGGACTACCCGGAGCCCTCCAGTGACACCTAAACTAGCCCTCGGCTATCCCCTACCACTACCACTAGTCCTAGGCCTAACATGAGCCCTAAACCTAACACTGTCCGTGGGCCTCTGCCAACCACTAGCCCTTCACCTAACCCTACCCCGAGCACTACCCCTCGCCCTAGGCTTACGCCTAGCACTACCTCTTGTCCTACCCCTAACCCTGGCCCTACAGCTCCCCCTACTAATAGGCCCACCCCCATCCGTACCCCTAGCCACAACTCCAACCTCTGGCCCAAAGCCTACACCGAGGTTTACCCCGACACCCACCCCTTGCCCTATGCCTACCCCAGCGCTACGCCTATCGCTCCCACTAGCCCTAGCTCGGTCCCTAGACCAAAGCCCAGTGCTCATCTAGTCCGTGGCCTAGCACTTGCCCTACGCCGACCAGTACACCTTGCCCTACCGTTAGCCAGAGCACTAACCCGTGTCCTACGAAATCACCCTGGACCCACCCTTACCGCACCCTAATCCAGCCCTACAATTTTCTGAGTCCTAGGACTACCCGGAGCCCTCCCGTGACACCTACCCCTAGCCCTCGGCCAACCCCTACCACTACCACTAGTCCTAGGCTTAACATGAGCCCTAACCCTAACACTGCTTGTGGGCCTCTGCCAACCACTAGCCCTTCAACTAACCCTACCCCGAGTACTACCCCTCGCCCTAGGCCTACGCCTAGCACTACCTCTGGTCCTACCCCTACCCCTGGCCCTACAGCTCCCCCTACTCCTGGGCCAACCCCCATCCCTACCCCTAGCCAAAACTCCAACTCCTGGCCCAAAGCCTACTCCGAAGTTTACCCCGACACCAACCCTTTACCCTATGCCTATCCCAGCGCTATTCCTACCGCTCCCACTAGCCCTAGCTCGGGCCCTAGACCAACGCCCAGTGCTCTCTCTAGTCAGAGGCCTACCACTTGCCCGAGGCCGACCAGTACACCTTGCCCTACCGTTAGCCAGAGCAGTAACCCGTGTCCTACGAAATCACCCTGGACCCACCTTACCACACCCTAATACAGCCCTACACCTGTTCCGAGTCCGAGGACTACCCGGAGCCATTTCGTGACACCTACCCTAGCCCTCAGCCAACCCCTACCACTAACACTAGTCCTAGGCTTAATATGAGCCCTAACCCTAACACTGCCCGTGGGCCTCTGCCAAACACTAGCCCTTCAACTAACCCTACCCCAAGCACTACCCCTCGCCCTAGGCCTACGACTAGCACTACCTCTGGTCCTACCACTACCCCTGGCCCTACAGCTCCCCCTACCCATAAGCCCACCCCCAACCCTACCAGTAGCCACAGCTCCCACTCCTGGCCCTAGGCCTACACCGAGGTTTACCTCGACACCCACCCCTTGCCCTATGCCTACCCCAGCGCTACGCCTACCGCTCTCACTAGCCCTAGCTCGGGCCCTAGACCAACGCCCATGGCTCCCTTTAGTCCGAGGCCTAGAACTTGCCCGTCGCTGACCAGTACACCTTGCCCTTGTTAGGGTTAGGGTTAGGGTTAGGGTTAGGGTTAGTGTTAGGATTAGGGTTTAGGGTTAGGGTTAGGGTTAGGGTTGGTGTTAGGGTTAGGGTTAGGGTTAGGGTTGGTGTTAGGGTTAGGGTTCGTGTTAGGGTTAGGGTTAGGGTTAGGGTTAGGGTTGGTGTTAGGTATAGGGTTAGGGTTAGGGTTAGGGTTAGGGTTAGGATTGGTGTTAGGGTTAGGGTTAGGGTTAGGGTTAGGGTTAGGATTAGGTTTAGGGTTGGTGTTAGGGTTAGGGTTAGGGTTAGGGTTAGGGTTAGGGTTAGGGTTGGTGTTAGGGTTAGGGTTAGGGTTAGGGTTAGGGTTGGTGTTAGGTATAGGGTTAGGGTTAGGGTTAGGGTTGGTGTTAGGGTTAGGGTTAGGATTAGGGTTAGTGTTAGGGTTAGGGTTAGGGTTAGGATTAGGGTTAGGGTTGGTGTTAGGATTAGGGTTATGGTTAGGGTTAGGGTTAGGGTTGGTGTTAGGCATAGGGTTGGGGTTAGGGTTAGGGTTTGGGTTAGGGTTGGTGTTAGGGTTAGGGTTAGGGTTAGGGTTAGGGTTGGTGTTAGGTTTAGGGTTAGGGTTAGGATTAGGGTAAGGGTTGGTGTTAGGGTTAGGGTTAGGGTTAGGGTTAGGGTTGGTGTTAGGGTTAGGGTTAGGGTTAGGGTTAGTGTTAGTGTTAGGGTTAGGGTTAGGGTTAGGTTACCCCGAGCACTACCCCTCGCCCTAGGCCTACGCCTAGCACTACCTCTGGTCCTACCCCTACTCCTGTCCCTACAGCTCCCCCTACCCATAGGCCCACCCCCATCCCTACCCCTAGCCACAGCTCCCACTCCTGGTCCTAGGCCTACTCCGAGGTTTACCCCGACACCCACCCCTTGCCCTTTGCCTACCCCAGCGCTACGCCTACCACTCCCACTAGCCCTACCTCGGGCCCTAGACCAACGCCCAGTGCTCACTCTAGTGCGAAGCCTAGCACTTGCCCGTCGCCAACCGGTACACCTTGCCCTACCGATAGCCAGAGCACTAACCCGTGTCCTACGAAATCACCCTGGACCCACCATTAGCCACACCCTAATCCAGCCCTACATCCGTTCGGAGTCCTAGGACTACCCGGAGTTCTCCCGTGACAGTTACCCCTAGCCCTCGACCATCCCCTACCACTACCACTAGTCCTAGGCCTAACATGAGACCTAAATCTAACACTGCCCGTGGGCCTCTGCCAACCACTAGCCCTTCACCTAACCCTACCCCGAGCACTACCCATCGCCCTAGGCCTACGCCTAGAACTACCTCTGGTCCTACCCCTACCCCTGGCCCTACAGCTCCCCCTACTTATAGGCCCACCCCCATCCCTACCCCTAGCCACAACTCCAACCTCTGGCCCAAAGCCTACTCCGAGGTGTACCCCGACACCCACCCCTTGCCCTATGCCTACCCCAGTGCTACGCCTACCGATCCCACTAGCCCTAGCTCGGGCCCTAGACCAACGCCCAGTGCTCCCTCTAGTTTGAGGCCTACCACCTGCCCGACGCCGACCAGTACACCTTGCCCTACCGTTAGCCAGAGCACTAACCCGTGTCCTACGAAATCACCCTGGACCCACCCTTACCACACCCTAATCCAGCCCTACACCCGTTTTGAGTCCTAGGACTACCCGCAGCTGTTTCGTGACACCTACCCCTAGCCCTCGGCCAACCCCTACCACTACCACTAGTCCTAAACGTAACATGAGCCCTAAGACTAACACTGCCCGTGGGCATCAGCCAACCACAAGCCCTTCACCTAACCCTATTCAGAGCACTACCCCTCGCCCTAGGCTAACGCCTAGCACTACCTCTGGTCCTACCGCTTCCCCTGGCCCTACAGCTCCCCCTACTTATAGGCCCACCCCCATCCCTACCCCTAGCCACAGCTCCAACTCCTGGCACTAGGCCTACTCCGAAGTTTACCCCGACACACACCCCTTGCCCTATGCCTACCCCAGCGCTACGCCTACCGCTCCCACAAGCCCAGGCTCGGGTTCTAGACCAACGCCCATGGCTCCCTCTAGTCCGAGGCCTAGAATTGCCCGTCGCTGACCAGTACACCTTGCCCTTGTTAGGGTTAGGGTTAGAGTTAGGGTTGGTGTTAGGTCTAGGGTTAGGGTTAGGGTTAGGGTTAGGGTTAGGGTTGGTGTTAGGGTTAGGGTTAGGGTTAGGGTTAGGGTTAGGGTTAGGGTTGGTGTTAGGTTTAGGGTTAGGGTTAGGGTTAGGGTTAGGGTTAGGTTTAGGGTTTGGGTTAGAGTTAGTGTTGGTGTTAGGTTTAGGGTTAGGGTTAGGGTTAGGGTTAGGGTTAGGGTTGGTGTTAGGGTTATGGTTTGGGTTAGAGTTAGGGTTGCTGTTAGGTTTAGGGTTAGGGTTAGGGTTAGGGATACGGTTAGGGTTGGTGTTAGGGTTAGGGTTAGTGTTAGGATTAGGGTTAGGTTTACGGTTAGGTTACCCCGAGCACTACCCCTCGCCCTAGGCTTACGCCTAGCACTACCTCTGGTCCTACCCCTACCCCTGGCCCTACAGCTCCCCCTACTCCTGGGCCAACCCCCATCCCTACCCCTAGCCAAAACTCCAACTCCTGGCCCAAAGTCTACTCCGAAGTTTACCCCGACACCAACCTTTTGCCCTATGCCTATCCCAGCGCTATGCCTACCGCTCCCACTAGCCCTAGCTCGGGCCCTAAATCAACGCCCAGTGCTCTCTCTATTCAGAGGCCTACCACTTGTCCGAGGCCGACCAGTACACCTTGCCCTACCGTTAGCCAGAGCAGTAACCCGTGTCCTACGAAATCACCCAGGACCCACCATTAGCCACACCCTAATCATGCCCCACATCCGTTGGGAGTCCTAGGACTACCCGGAGCCCTCCCGTGACACCTAAACTAGCCCTCGGCTATCCCCTACCACTACCACTAGTCCTAGGCCTAACATGAGCCCTAAACCTAACACTGTCCGTGGGCCTCTGCCAACCACTTTCCTTCACCTAACCCTACCCCGAGCACTACCCCTCGCCCTAGGCTTACGCCTAGCACTACCTCTTGTCCTACCCCTAACCCTGGCCCTACAGCTCCCCCTACTAATAGGCCCACCCCCATCCGTACCCCTAGCCACAACTCCAACCTCTGGCCCAAAGCCTACTCCGAGGTTTACCCCGACACCCACCCCTTGCCCTATGCCTACCCCAGCGCTACGCCTATCGCTCCCACTAGCCCTAGCTCGGTCCCTAGACCAAAGCCCAGTGCTCATCTAGTCCGAGGCCTAGCACTTGCCCGACGCCGACCAGTACACCTTGCCCTACCGTTAGCCAGAGCACTAACCCGTGTCCTACGAAATCACCCTGGACCCACCGTTACCGCAACCTAATCCAGCCCTACAATTTTCTGAGTCCTAGGACTACCCGGAGCCCTCCCGTGACACCTACCCCTAGCCCTCGGCCAACCCCTACCACTACCACTAGTCCTAGGCTTAACATGAGCCCTAACCCTAACACTGCTTGTGGGCCTCTGCCAACCACTAGCCCTTCAACTAACCCTACCCCGAGCACTACCCCTCGCCCTAGGCCTACGCCTAGCACTACCTCTGGTCCTACCCCTAACCCTGGCGCTACAGCTCCCCCTACTCCTGGGCCAACCCCCATCCCTACCCCTAGCCAAAACTCCAACTCCTGGCCCAAAGACTACTCCGAAGTTTACCCCGACACCAACCCTTTGCCCTATGCCTATCCCAGCGCTATGCCTACCGCTCCCACTAGCCCTAGCTCGGGCCCTAGACCAACGCCCAGTGCTCTCTCTAGTCAGAGGCCTACCACTTGCCCGAGGCCGACCAGTACACCTTGCCCTACCGTTAGCCAGAGCAGTAACCCGTGTCCTACGAAATCACCCTGGACCCACCTTACCACACCCTAATACAGCCCTACACCTGTTCCGAGTCCTAGGACTACCCGGAGCCATTTTGTGACACCTACCCTAGCCCTCGGCCAACCCCTACCACTACCACTAGTCCTAGGCTTAACATGAGCCCTAACCCTAACACTGCCGTGGGCCTCTGCCAAACACTAGCCCTTCAACTAACCCTACCCCAAGCACTACCCCTCGCCATAGGCCTATGACTAGCACTACTCTGGTTTTACCACTACCCCTGGCCCTACAGCTCCCCCTACCCATAAGCCCACCCCCAACCCTACCACTAGCCACAGCTCCCACTCCTGGCCCTAGGCCTACTCCGAGGTTTACCTCGACACCCACCCCTTGCCCTATGCCTACCCCAGCGCTACGCCTACCGCTCTCACTAGCCCTAGCTCGGGCCCTAGACCAACGCCCATGGCTCCCTCTAATCCGAGGCCTAGAACTTGCCCGTCGCTGACCAGTACACCTTGCCCTTGTTAGGGTTAGGGTTAATGTTAGGGTTAGGGTTAGGGTTAGGATTAGGGTTTAGGGTTAGGGTTAGTTTTAGGGTTGGTGTTAGGGTTAGGGTAGGGTTAGGGTTGGTGTTAGGGTTAGGGTTGGTGTTAGGGTTAGGGTTAGGGTTAGGGTTAGGGATGGTGTTAGGGTTAGGGTTAGGGTTAGGGTTAGTGTTAGGATTAGGTTTAGGGTTGGTGTTAGGGTTAGGGTTAGGGTTAGGGTTAGGGTTGGTGTTAGGGTTAGGGTTAGGGTTAGGGTTAGGGTTGGTGTTAGGTATAGGGTTAGGGTTGGTGTTAGGGTTAGGGTTGGTGTTAGGGTTAAAGTTAGGGTTAGGGTTAGTGTTAGGGTTAGGGTTAGGGTTAGGATTAGGGTTAGGGTTGGTGTTAGGGTTAGGGTTATGGTTAGGGTTAGGGTTAGGGTTGGTGTTAGGCATAGGGTTGGGGTTAGGGTTAGGGTTTGGGTTAGGGTTGGTGTTAGGGTTAGGGTTAGGGTTAGGGTTAGGGTTGGTGTTAGGGTTAGGGTTAGGGTTAGGATTAGGGTTAGGTTTGGTGTTAGGGTTAGGGTTAGGGTTAGGGTTAGGGTTAGGGTTGGTGTTAGGGTTCGGGTTAGGGTTAGGGTTAGGGTTGGTGTTAGGGTTAGGGTTAGGGTTAGGGTTAGTGTTAGTGTTAGGGTTAGGGTTAGGGTTAGGTTACCCCGAGCACTACCCCTCGCCCTAGGCCTACGCCTAGCACTACCTCTGGTCCTACCCCTACCCCTGGCCCTACAGCTCCCCCTACTTATAGGCCCACCCCCATCCCTACCTCTAGCCACAACTCCAACCTCTGGCCCAAAGCCTACTCCGAGGTGTACCCCGACACCCACCCCTTGCCCTATGCCTACCCCAGTGCTACGCCTACCGATCCCACTAGCCCTAGCTCGGGCCCTAGACCAACGCCCAGTGCTCCCTCTAGTTTGAGGCCTACCACTTGCCCGAGGCCGACCAGTACACCTTGCCCTACCGTTAGCCAGAGCAGTAACCCGTGTCCTACGAAATCACCCTGGACCCACCCTTACCACACCCTAATACAGCCCTACACCTGTTCCGAGTCCTAGGACTACCCGGAGCCATTTCGTGACACCTACCCCTAGTCCTCGGCCAACCCTTACCACTACCACTAGTCCTAGGCATAACATGAGCCCTAACACTAACACTGCCCGTGGGCCTCTGCCAACCACTAGCCCTTCAACTAACCCTACCCCGAGCACTACCCCTCGCCCTAGGCCTACGCCTAGCACTACCTCTGTTCCTACCACTACCCTGGCCCTACAGCGTCCCCTACCCATAGGCCCACCCCCAACCCTACCACTAGCCACAGCTCCCACTCCTGGCTCTAGGCCTACTCGAGGTTTACCTCGACACCCACCCCTTGCCCTTTGCCTACCCCAGCGCTACGCCTACCGCTCTCACTAGCCCTAGCTCGGGCCCTAGACCAACGCCCATGCCTCCTTCTAGTCCGAGGCCTAGAACTTGCCCGTCGCTGACCAGTAAACCTTGCCCTTGTTAGGGTTAGGGTTAATGTTAGGGTTAGGGTTAGGGTTAGGATTAGGGTTTAGGGTTAGGGTTAAGGTTAGGGTTGGTGTTAGGGTTAGGGTTAGGGTTAGGGTTAGGGTTGGTGTTAGGGTTAGGGTTAGGGTTAGGGTTAGGGTTACGGTTAGGGTTGGTGTTAGGGTTAGGGTTAGGGTTAGGGTTAGGATTAGGGTTAGGGTTGGTGTTAGGGTTAGGGTTAGGGTTAGGGTTGGTGTTAGGGTTAGGGTTAGGGTTAGGGTTAGGGTTGGTGTTAGGTATAGGGTTAGGGTTAGGGTTAGGGTGAGGGTTAGGGTTGGTGTTAGGGTTAGGGTTAGGGTTAGGGTTAGGGTTGGTGTTAGGGTCAGGGTTATGGTTAGGGTTAGGGTTGGTGTTAGGGTTAGGGTTAGGGTTAGGGTTAGGGTTACGGTTAGGGTTGGTGTTAGGGTTAGGGTTAGGGTTAGGGTTAGGATTAGGGTTAGGGTTGGTGTTAGGGTTAGGGTTAGGGTTAGGGTTGGTGTTAGGGTTAGGGTTAGGGTTTGGGTTAGGGTTGGTGTTAGGGTTAGGGTTAGGGTTAGGGTTAGGGTTAGGGTTACGGTTAGGGTTGGTGTTAGGGTTAGGGTTAGGGTTAGGGTTAGGATTAGGGTTAGGGTTGGTGTTAGGGTTAGGGTTAGGGTTAGGGTTAGGGTTGGTATTAGGGTTAGGGTTAGGGTTAGGGTTAGGGTTAGGGTTGGTGTTAGGCATAGGGTTGGGGTTAGGGTTAGGGTTTGGGTTAGGGTTGGTGTTAGGGTTAGGGTTAGGGTTAGGGTTAGGGTTGGTGTTAGGTTTAGGGTTAGGGTTAGGATTAGGGTTAGGGTTAGGGTTAGGGTTAGGGTTAAAGTTAGGGTTAGGGTTAGGGTTAGGGTTGGTGTTAGGGTTAGGGTTAGGGTTAGGTTTAGGGTTGGTGTTAGGTATAGGGTTAGGTTTAGGGTTAGGGTTAGGTTTAGGGTTGGTGTTAGGGTTAGGGTTAGGGTTAGTGTTAGTGTTAGGGTTAGGGTTAGGGTTAGGTTACCCCGAGCACTACCCCTCGCCCTAGGCCTACGCCTAGCACTACCTCTGGTCCTACCCCTACCCCTGTCCCTACAGCTCCCCCTACCCATAGGCCCACCCCCATCCCTACCACTAGCCACAGCTCCCACTCCTGGTCCTAGGCCTACTCCGAGGTTTACCCCGACACCCACCCCTTGCCCTTTGCCTACCCCAGCGCTACGCCTACCACTCCCACTAGCCCTACCTCGGGCCCTAGACCAACGCCCAGTGCTCACTCTAGTGCGAAGCCTAGCACTTGCCCGTCGCCAACCGGTACACCTTGCCCTACCGATAGCCAGAGCACTAACCCGTGTCCTACGAAATCACCCTGGACCCACCATTAGCCACACCCTAATCCAGCCCTACATCCGTTCGGAGTCCTAGGACTACCCGGAGTTCTCCCGTGACAGTTACCCCTAGCCCTCGACCATCCCCTACCACTACCACTAGTCCTAGGCCTAACATGAGACCTAAATCTAACACTGCCCGTGGGCCTCTGCCAACCACTAGCCCTTCACCTAACCCTACCCCGAGCACTACCCATCGCCCTAGGCCTACGCCTAGAACTACCTCTGGTCCTACCCCTACCCCTGGCCCTACAGCTCCCCCTACTTATAGGCCCACCCCCATCCCTACCCCTAGCCACAACTCCAACCTCTGGCCCAAAGCCTACTCCGAGGTGTACCCCGACACCCACCCCTTGCCCTATGCCTTCCCCAGTGCTACGCCTACCGATCCCACTAGCCCTAGCTCGGGCCCTAGACCAACGCCCAGTGCTCCCTCTAGTTTGAGGCCTACTACCTGCCCGACGCCGACCAGTACACCTTGCCCTACCGTTAGCCAGAGCACTACCCCATGTCCTACGAAATCACCCTGGACCCACCCTTACCACACCCTAATCCAGCCCTACACCCGTTTTGAGTCCTAGGACTACCCGCAGCTGTTTCGTGACACCTACCCCTAGCCCTCGGCCAACCCCTACCACTACCACTAGTCCTAGGCGTAACATGAGCCCTAAGACTAACACTGCCCGTGGGCATCAGCCAACCACAAGCCCTTCACCTAACCCTATTCAGAGCACTACCCCTCGCCCTAGGCTAACGCCTAGCACTACCTCTGGTCCTACCGCTTCCCCTGGCCCTACAGCTCCCCCTACTTATAGGCCCACCCCCATCCCTACCCCTAGCCACAGCTCCAACTCCTGGCACTAGGCCTACTCCGAAGTTTACCCCGACACACACCCCTTGCCCTATGCCTACCCCAGCGCTACGCCTACCGCTCCCACAAGCCCAGGCTCGGGTTCTAGACCAACGCCCATGGCTCCCTCTAGTCCGAGGCCTACACTTGCCCGTCGCTGACCAGTACACCTTGCCCTTGTTAGGGTTAGGGTTAGAGTTAGGGTTGGTGTTAGGTCTAGGGTTAGGGTTAGGGTTAGGGTTAGGGTTAGGGTTGGTGTTAGGGTTAGGGTTAGGGTTAGGGTTAGGGTTAGGGTTAGGGTTGGTGTTAGGTTTAGGGTTAGGGTTAGGGTTAGGATTAGGGTTAGGTTTAGGGTTTGGGTTAGAGTTAGTGTTGGTGTTAGGTTTAGGGTTAGGGTTAGGGTTAGGGTTAGGGTTAGGGTTGGTGTTAGGGTTATGGTTTGGGTTAGAGTTAGGGTTGCTGTTAGGTTTAGGGTTAGGGTTAGGGTTAGGGATACGGTTAGGGTTGGTGTTAGGGTTAGGGTTAGTGTTAGGATTAGGGTTAGGTTTACGGTTAGGTTACCCCGAGCACTACCCCTCGCCCTAGGCTTACGCCTAGCACTACCTCTGGTCCTACCCCTACCCCTGGCCCTACAGCTCCCCCTACTCCTGGGCAAACCCCCATCCCTACCCCTAGCCAAAACTCCAACTCCTGGCCCAAAGTCTACTCCGAAGTTTACCCCGACACCAACCTTTTGCCCTATGCCTATCCCAGCGCTATGCCTACCGCTCCCACTAGCCCTAGCTCGGGCCCTAAATCAACGCCCAGTGCTCTATCTAGTCAGAGGCCTACCACTTGCCCGAGGCCGACCAGTACACCTTGCCCTACCGTTAGCCAGAGCAGTAACCCGTGTCCTACGAAATCACCCTGGACCCACCCTTACCACACCCTAATACAGCCCTACACCTGTTCCGAGTCCTAGGACTACCCGGAGCCATTTCGTGACACCTACCCCTAGTCCTCGGCCAACCCTTACCACTACCACTAGTCCTAGGCATAACATGAGCCCTAACACTAACACTGCCCGTGGGCCACTGCCAACCACTAGCCCTTCAACTAACCCTACCCTGAGCACTACCCCTCGCCCTAGGCCTACGCCTAGCACTACCTCTGTTCCTACCACTACCCTGGCCGTACAGCGTCCCCTACCCATAGGCCCACCCCCAACCCTACCACTAGCCACAGCTCCCACTCCTGGCTCTAGGCCTACTCGAGGTTTACCTCGACACCCACCCCTTGCCCTAAGCCTACCCCAGCGCTACGCCTACCGCTCTCACTAGCCCTAGCTCGGGCCCTAACCAACGCCCATGGCTCCTTCTAGTCCGAGGCCTAGAACTTGCCCGTCGCTGACCAGTAAACCTTGCCCTTGTTAGGGTTAGGGTTAATGTTAGGGTTAGGGTTAGGGTTAGGATTAGGGTTTAGGGTTAGGGTTAGTTTTAGGGTTGGTGTTAGGGTTAGGGTAGGGTTAGGGTTAGGGTTGGTGTTAGGGTTAGGGTTAGGGTTAGGGTTAGGGTTACGGTTAGGGTTGGTGTTAGGGTTAGGGTTAGGGTTAGGGTTAGGATTAGGGTTAGGGTTGGTGTTAGGGTTAGGGTTAGGGTTAGGGTTGGTGTTAGGGTTAGGGTTAGGGTTAGGGTTAGGGTTGGTGTTAGGTATAGGGTTAGGGTTAGGGTTAGGGTTAGGGTTAGGGTTAGGGTTGGTGTTAGGGTTAGGGTTAGGGTTAGGGTTAGGGTTGGTGTTAGGGTTAGGGTTAGGGTTAGGGTTAGGGTTGGTGTTAGGGTTAGGGTTATGGTTAGGGTTAGGGTTACGGTTAGGGTTGGTGTTAGGGTTAGGGTTAGGGTTAGGGTTAGGATTAGGGTTAGGTTTGGTGTTAGGGTTAGGGTTAGGGTTAGGGTTGGTGTTAGGGTTAGGGTTAGGGTTAGGGTTAGGGTTGGTGTTAGGGTTAGGGTTAGGGTTAGGGTTAGGGTTACGGTTAGGGTTGGTGTTAGGGTTAGGGTTAGGGTTAGGGTTAGGATTAGGGTTAGGGTTGGTGTTAGGGTTAGGGTTAGGGTTAGGGTTAGGGTTGGTGTTAGGGTTAGGGTTAGGGTTAGGGTTAGGGTTAGGGTTAGGGTTGGTGTTAGGCATAGGGTTGGGGTTAGGGTTAGGGTTTGGGTTAGGGTTGGTGTTAGGGTTAGGGTTAGGGTTAGGGTTAGGGTTGGTGTTAGGTTTAGGGTTAGGGTTAGGATTAGGGTTAGGGTTAGGGTTAGGGTTAGTGTTAGTGTTAGTGTTAGGGTTAGGGTTAGGGTTAGGTTACCCCGAGCACTACCCCTCGCCCTAGGCCTACGCCTAGCACTACCTCTGATCCTACACCTACCCCTGTCCCTACAGCTCCCCCTACCCATAGGCCCACCCCCATCCCTACCCCTAGCCACAGCTCCCACTCCTGGTCCTCGGCCTACTCCGAGGTTCACCCCGACACCCACCCCTTGCCCTTTGCCTACCCCAGCGCTACGCCTACCACTCCCACTAGCCCTACCTCGGGCCCTAGACCAACGCCCAGTGCTCACTCTAGTGCGAAGCCTAGCACTTGCCCGTCGCCAACCGGTACACCTTGCCCTACCGATAGCCAGAGCACTAACCCGTGTCCTACGAAATCACCCTGGACCCACCATTAGCCACACCCTAATCCAGCCCTACATCGGTTCGGAGTCCTAGGACTACCCGGAGTTCTCCCGTGACAGTTACCCCTAGCCCTCGACCATCCCCTACCACTACCACTAGTCCTAGGCCTAACATGAGACCTAAATCTAACACTGCCCGTGGGCCTCTGCCAACCACTAGCCCTTCACCTAACCCTACCCCGAGCACTACCCATCGCCCTAGGCCTACGCCTAGAACTACCTCTGGTCCTACCCCTACCCCTGGCCCTACAGCTCCCCCTACTTATAGGCCCACCCCCATCCCTACCCCTAGCCACAACTCCAACCTCTGGCCCAAAGCCTACTCCGAGGTGTACCCCGACACCCACCCCTTGCCCTATGCCTACCCCAGTGCTACGCCTACCGATCCCACTAGCCCTAGCTCGGGCCCTAGACCAACGCCCAGTGCTCCCTCTAGTTTGAGGCCTACCACCTGCCCGACGCCGACCAGTACACCTTGCCCTACCGTTAGCCAGAGCACTAAACCGTGTCCTACGAAATCACCCTGGACCCACCCTTACCACACCCTAAACCAGCCCTACACCCGTTTTGAGTCCTAGGACTACCCGCAGCTGTTTCGTGACACCTACCCCTAGTCCTCGGCCAACCCTTACCACTACCACTAGTCCTAGGCATAACATGAGCCCTAACACTAACACTGCCCGTGGGCCTCTGCCAACCACTAGCCCTTCAACTAACCCTACCCCGAGCACTACCCCTCGCCCTAGGCCTACGCCTAGCACTACCTCTGTTCCTACCACTACCCTGGCCCTACAGCGTCCCCTACCCATAGGCCCACCCCCAACCCTACCACTAGCCACAGCTCCCACTCCTGGCACTAGGCCTACTCGAGGTTTACCTCGACACCCACCCCTTGCCCTAAGCCTACCCCAGCGCTACGCCTACCGCTCTCACTAGCCCTAGCCCGGGCCCTAGACCAACGCCCATGCCTCCTTCTAGTCCGAGGCCTAGAACTTGCCCGTCGCTGACCAGTAAACCTTGCCCTTGTTAGGGTTAGGGTTAAGGTTAGGGTTAGGGTTAGGGTTAGGATTAGGGTTTAGGGTTAG
>NW_027669415.1:0-92500 GCF_964194185.1 Rhinolophus hipposideros | reverse complement strand
TAACATGAGCCCTAACCCTAACACTGCCCGTGGGCCTCTGCCAACCACTAGCCCTTCAACTACACCTACCCCGAGTACTACCACTTGCCCTAGGCCTACGCCTAGCACTACCTCTGTTCCTACCACTACCCTGGCCCTACAGCTCCCCCTACCCATAGGCCCACCCCCAACCCTACCACTAGCCACAGCTCCCTCTCGTGGCTCTAGGCCTACTCGAGGTTTACCTCGACACCCACCCCTTGCCCTATGCCTACCCCAGCGCTACGCCTACCGCTCTCACTAGCCCTAGCTCGGGCCCTAGACCAACGCCCATGCCTCCTTCTAGTCCGAGGCCTAGAACTTTCCCGTCGCTGACCAAAAAACCTTGCCCTTGTTAGGGATAGGGTTAAGGTTAGGGTTAGGGTTAGGGTTAGGATTAGGGTTTAGGGTTAGGGTTAGGGTTAGGGTTACGGCTAGGGTTGGTGTTAGGGTTAGGGTTAGGGTTGGTGTTAGGGTTAGGGTTAGGGTTAGGGTTAGGGTTGGTGTTAGGGTTCGGGTTAGGGTTAGGGTTAGGGTTGGTGTTAGGGTTAGGGTTAGGGTTAGTGTTAGGTTTAGGGTTAGGGTTAGGGTTAGGATTAGGTTTAGGGTTGGTGTTAGGGTTAGGGTTAGGGTTAGGGTTGGTGTTAGGCATAGGGTTAGGGTTAGGGTTAGGGTTAGAGTTAGGGTTGGTGTTAGGGTTAGGGTTAGGGTTAGGATTAGGGTTAGGGTTGGTGTTAGGGTCAGGGTTAGGGTTAGGGTTAGGGTTGGTGTTAGGGTTAGGGTTAGAGTTAGGGTTAGGGTTAGGGTTAGGGTTAGGGTTGGTGTTAGGGTTAGGGTTAGGGTTAGGGTTAGGGTTGGTGTTAGGTATGGGGTTAGGGTTAGGGTTAGGGTTAGGGTTGGTGTTAGGGTTAGGGTTAGGGTTAGGGTTAGTGTTAGTGTTAGGGTTAGGGTTAGGGTTAGGTTACCCCGAGCACTACGCCTTGCCCTAGGCCTACGCCTAGCACTACCTCTGGTCCTACACCTACCCCTGTCCCTACAGCTTCCCCTACCCATAGGCCCACCCCCATCCCTACCCCTAGCCACAGCTCCCACTCCTGGTCCTAGGCCTACTCCGAGGTTTACCCCGACAACCACCCCTTGCCCTTTGCCTACACCAGCGCTACGCCGACCGCTCCCACTAGCCCTACCTCGGGCCCTAGACCAACGCCCAGTGCTCACTCTAGTCCGAAGCCTAGCACTTGCCGTCGCCAACCAGTACACCTTGCTCTACCGATAGCCAGAGCACTAACCCGTGTCCTACGAAATCACCCTGGACCCACCATTAGCCAAACCCTAATCCAGCCCTACATCCGTCCGGAGTCCTAGGACTACCCGGAGCCCTCCCGTGACACCTACCCCTAGCCCTCGCCCATCCCCTACCACTACCACTAGTCCTACGCCTAACATGAGCCCTAAACCTAACACTGCCCTTGGGCCTCTGCCAACCACTAGTCCTTCACCTAACCCTACCCCGAGCACTACCCCTCGCCCTAGGCTTACGCCTAGCACTACCTCTGGTCCTACCCCTACCCCTGGCCCTACTGCTCCCCCTACTTATAGGCCCACCCCCATCCCTACCCCTAGCCACAACTCCAACCTCTGGCCCAAAGCCTACTCCGAGGTTTACCCCGACACCCACCCCTTGCCCTATGCCTACCCCAGTGCTACGCCTACCGCTCCAACTAGCCCTAGCTCGGGCCCTAGACCAACGCCCAGTGCTCCCTCTAGTCCGAGGCATACCACCTGCCCGACACCGACCAGTAAACCTTGCCCTACCGTTAGCCAGAGCACTAACCCGTGTCCTACGAAATCACCCTGGACCCACCCTTACCACACCTCAATCCAGCCCTACACCAGTTTTGAGTCCTAGGACTACCCGGAGCCCTCCCGTGACACCTACCCCTAGCCCTCGGCCAACCCCTACCACTACCACTAGTCCTAGGCCTAACATGAGCCCTAAGACTAACACTGCCCGTGGGCATCAGCCAACCACAAGCCCTTCACCTAACCCTACCCCGAGCACTACCCCTCGCCCTAGGCTTACGCCTAGCACTACCTCTGGTCCTACCGCTTCCCCTGGCCCTACAGCTCCCCCTACTTATAGGCCCACCCCCATCCCTACCCCTAGCCACAGCTCCAACTCCTAGCACTAGGCCTACTCTGAGGTTTACCCCGACACACACCCCTTGCCCTATGCCTACCCCAGCGCTATGCCTACCGCTCCCACTAGCACAGGCTCGGGCCCTAGACCAACGCCCATGGCTCCCTCTAGTCCGAGGCCTAGACTTGCCAGTCGCTGACCAGTACACCTTGCCCTTGTTAGGGTTAGGGTTAGGGTTAGGGTTAGGGTTAGGGTTGGTGTTAGGTTTAGGGTTAGGGTTAGGGTTAGGGTTAGGGTTTGGTTTAGGGTTTAGGGTTAGGGTTAGGGTTAGGGTTGGTGTTAGGGTTAGGGTTTGGGTTAGGATTAGGGTTGGTGTTAGGTTTAGGGTTAGGGTTAGGGTTAGGGTTGGTGTTAAGGTTAGGGTTAGTGTTAGGATTAGGATTAGGTTTACGTTTAGGTTACCCCGAGCACTACCCCTCGCCCTAGGCCTACGCCTAGCACTACCTCTGGTCCTACCCTACCCCTGGCCCCACAACTCCCCCTACTTATAGGCCCACCGCCATCCCTATCCCTAGCCACAGCTCCCACTCCTGGTCCTAGGCCTACTCCGTGGTTTACCCCGACACCCACCCCTTGCCCTTTGCCTACCCCAGCGCTATGCCTACCGCTCCCACTAGCCCTACCTCGGGCCCTAGACCAACGCCCAGTGCTCACTCTAGTCCGAAGCCTAGCATTTGCCCGTCGCCGACCAGTACACGTTGCCTACCGATAGCCAGAGCACTAACCCGTGTCCTACGAAATCACCTTGGACGCACCATTAGCCACACCCTAATCATGACCCACATCCGTTCGAAGTCCTAGGACTACCCGGAGCCCTCCCGTGACACCTACTCCTAGACCTCGGCCATCCTTTACTACTACCACTAGTCCTAGGCCTAACATGAGCCCTAACCTTAACACTGCCCGTGGGCCTCTGCCAACCACTAGCCCTTCACCTAACTCTACCCCGAGCACTACCCCTCGCTCTAGGCCTACGCCTAACACTAACTCTGGTCCTACCCCTACCCCTGGCCCTACAGCTCCCCCTACCCATAGGCCCACCCCCATCCCTACCTCTAGCCACAACTCCAACTCCTGGCCCAAAGCCTACTCCGAGATTTACCCCGACACCCACCCTTTCCCCTATGCCTACCCCAGCGCTACGCCTACCGCTCTCACTAGCCCTAGCTCGGGCCCTAGACGAACGCCCATGGCACCCTCTAGTCCGAGACCTAGAACTTGCCCGTCGCTGACCAGTACACCTTGCCCTTGTTAGGGTTAGGGTTAGGGTTAGGGTTAGGGTTAGGATTAGGGTTTAGGGTTAGGGTAAGGGTTAGGGTTGGTGTTAGGGTTAGGGTTAGGGTTAGGGTTAGGGTTGGTGTTACGTTTAGGGTTAGGGTTAGGGTTAGGGTCAGGGTTGGTGTTAGGGTTAGGGTTAGGGTTAGGGTTAGGGTTAGGATTAGGGTTAGGATTGGTGTTAGGGTTAGGGTTAGGGTTAGGGTTAGGGTTAGGGTTGGTGTTAGGTTTAGGGTTATGGTTAGGGTTAGGGTTGGTGTTAGGTATAGGGTTAGGGTTAGGGTTAGGGTTAGGGTTAGGGTTGGTGTTAGGGTTAGGGTTAGGGTTAGGGTTAGGGTTAGGGTTGGTGTTAGGGTTAGGGTTAGGGTTAGGGTTAGGGTTGGTGTTAGGTATAGGGTTAGGTTTAGGGTTAGGGTTAGGTTTAGTGTTGGTGTTAGGTTTAGGGTTAGGGTTAGGGTTAGGGTTAGGGTTAGGGTTAGGGTTAGGATTAGGGTTAGGGTTGGTGTTAGGGTTAGGGTTAGGGTTAGGGTTAGGGTTGGTGTTAGGCATAGGGTTAGGGTTAGGGTTAGGGTTGGTGTTAGGGTTAGGGTTAGGGTTAGGGTTAGGGTTGGTGTTAGGGTTAGGGTTAGGGTTAGGATTAGGGTTAGGGTTGGTGATAGGGTTAGGGTTAGGGTTAGGGTTAGGGTTGGTGTTAGGTATAGGGTTAGGGTTAGGGTTAGGGTTAGGGTTGGTGTTAGGGTTAGGGTTAGGGTTAGGGTTTGTGTTAGGTTTAGGGTTAGGGTTAGGGTTAGGGTTGGTGTTAGGTTTAGGGTTAGGGTTAGGGTTAGGGTTAGGGTTTGGTTTAGGGTTTAGGGTTAGGGTTAGGGTTAGGGTTGGTGTTAGGGTTAGGGTTTGGGTTAGGATTAGGGTTGGTGTTAGGTTTAGGGTTAGGGTTAGGGTTAGGGTTGGTGTTAAGGTTAGGGTTAGTGTTAGGATTAGGGTTAGGTTTACGTTTAGGTTACCCCGAGCACTACCCCTCGCCCTAGGCCTACGCCTAGCACTACCTCTGGTCCTACCCTACCCCTGGCCCCACAGCTCCCCCTACTTATAGGCCCACCGCCATCCCTATCCCTAGCCACAGCTCCCACTCCTGGTCCTAGGCCTACTCCGTGGTTTACCCCGACACCCACCCCTTGCCCTTTGCCTACCCCAGCGCTATGCCTACCGCTCCCACTAGCCCTACCTCGGGCCCTAGACCAACGCCCAGTGCTCACTCTAGTCCGAAGCATAGCACTTGCCCGTCGCCGACCAGTACACGTTGCCTACCGATAGCCAGAGCACTAACCCGTGTCCTACGAAATCACCTTGGACGCACCATTAGCCACACCCTAATCATGACCCACATCCGTTCGAAGTCCTAGGACTACCCGGAGCCCTCCCGTGACACCTACTCCTAGACCTCGGCCATCCTTTACTACTACCACTAGTCCTAGGCCTAACATGAGCCCTAACCTTAACACTGCCCGTGGGCCTCTGCCAACCACTAGCCCTTCACCTAACTCTACCCCGAGCACTACCCCTCGCTCTAGGCCTACGCCTAACACTACCTCTGGTCCTACCCCTACCCCTGGCCCTACAGCTCCCCCTACCCATAGGCCCACCCCCATCCCTACCTCTAGCCACAACTCCAACTCCTGGCCCAAAGCCTACTCCGAGATTTACCCCGACACCCACTCTTTCCCCTATGCCTACCCCAGCGCTACGCCTACCGCTCTCACTAGCCCTAGCTCGGGCCCTAGACCAACGCCCATGGCACCCTCTAGTCCGAGACCTAGAACTTGCCCATCGCTGACCAGTACACCTTGCCCTTGTTAGGGTTAGGGTTAGGGTTAGGGTTAGGGTTAGGATTAGGGTTTAGGGTTAGGGTAAGGGTTAGGGTTGGTGTTAGGGTTAGGGTTAGGGTTAGGGTTAGGGTTGGTGTTACGTTTAGGGTTAGGGTTAGGGTTAGGGTTAGGGTTGGTGTTAGGGTTAGGGTTAGGGTTAGGGTTAGGGTTAGGATTAGGGTTAGGATTGGTGTTAGGGTTAGGGTTAGGGTTAGGGTTAGGGTTAGGGTTAGGGTTGGTGTTAGGTTTAGGGTTATGGTAAGGGTTAGGGTTGGTGTTAGGTATAGGGTTAGGGTTAGGGTTAGGGTTAGGGTTAGGGTTGGTGTTAGGGTTAGGGTTAGGGTTAGGGTTAGGGTTAGGGTTGGTGTTAGGGTTAGGGTTAGGGTTAGGGTTAGGGTTGGTGTTAGGTATAGGGTTAGGTTTAGGGTTAGGGTTAGGTTTAGTGTTGGTGTTAGGTTTAGGGTTAGGGTTAGGGTTAGGGTTAGGGTTAGGGTTAGGGTTAGGGTTAGGATTAGGGTTAGGGTTGGTGTTAGGGTTAGGGTTAGGGTTAGGGTTAGGGTTGGTGTTAGGCATAGGGTTAGGGTTAGGGTTAGGGTTGGTGTTAGGGTTAGGGTTAGGGTTAGGGTTAGGGTTAGGGTTGGTGTTAGGGTTAGGGTTAGGGTTAGGATTAGGGTTAGGGTTGGTGATAGGGTTAGGGTTAGGGTTAGGGTTAGGGTTGGTGTTAGGTATAGGGTTAGGGTTAGGGTTAGGGTTAGGGTTAGGGTTGGTGTTAGGGTTAGGGTTAGGGTTAGGGTTTGTGTTAGGTTTAGGGTTAGGGTTAGGGTTAGGGTTAGGGTTGGTGTTAGGGTTAGGGTTAGGGTTAGGGTTAGGGTTGGTGTTACAGTTAGGGCTTGGGTTAGGGTTAGGGCTGGTGTTAGGTTTAGGGTTAAGGTTAGGGTTAGGGTTAGGGTGGTGTTAGGGTTAGGGTTAGTGTTAGGATTAGGGTTAGGTTTACGGTTAGGTTACCCTGAGCACTACCCCTCGCCCTAGGCCTACGGATAGCACTACCTCTGGTCCTACCCCGACCCCTGGCCCTACAGCTCCCCCTACCCATAGGCCCACCCGCATCCCTACCCCTAGCCACAACTCCAACTTTTGCCCCAAAGCCTACTCCGAGGTTTACCCCGACACCCACCCTTTGCCCTATGACTACCCCAGTGCTACGCCTAACGCTCCCACTAGCCCTAGCTCGGGCGCTAGACCAACGCCCAGTGCTCCCTCTAGTCCGAGGCCTACCACTTGCCCGACGCCGACCAGTACACCTTGCCCTACCTTTAGCCATAGCACTAACCCGTGTCCTACGAAATCACCCGAACCAACCCTTACCACACCCTAATACAGCCCTACACCTGTTCCGAGTCCTAGGACTACTCGGAGCCATTTCGTGACACCTACCCCTAGTCCTCGGCCAACCCCTACCACTACCACTAGTCCTAGGCTTAACATGAGCCCTAACCCTAACACTGCCCATGGGCCTCTGCCAAACACTAGCCCTTCAACTAACCCTACCCCGAGCACTACCCCTCGCCCTAGGCCTACGCCTAGCACTACCTCTGGTCCTACCACTACCCCTGGCCCTACAGCTCCCCCTACCCATAGGCCCACCCCCAACCCTACCACTAGCCACAGCTCCCACTCCTGGCCCTAGGCCTACTCCGAGGTTTACCTCGACACCCACCCCTTGCCCTATGCCTACCCCAGCGCTAGGCCTACCGCTCTCACTAGCCCTAGCTCGGGCCCTAGACCAACGCCCATGGCTCCTTCTAGTCCGAGGCCTAGAACTTGCCCGTCGCTGACCAGTACACCTTGCCCTTGTTAGGGTTAGGGTTAGGGTTAGGGTTAGGATTAGGTTTTAGGGTTAAGGTTAGGGTTAGGGTTGGTGTTAGGGTTAGGGTTAGGGTTAGGGTAAGGGTTGGTGTTAGGTTTAAAGTTAGGGTTAGTGTTAGGGTTACGGTTAGGGTTGGTGTTAGGGTTAGGGTTAGGGTTAGGGTTAGGGTTAGGGTTGGTGTTAGGGTTAGGGTTAGGGTTAGGGTTAGGGTTGGTGTTAGGTATAGGGTTAGGGTTAGGGTTAGGGTTAGGGTTAGGGTTAGGGTTGGTGTTGGGGTAAGGGTTAGGATTAGGGTTAGGGTTAGTGTTAGGGTAAGGGTTAGGGTTAGGGTTAGGATTAGGGTTAGGGTTGGTGTTAGGGTTAGGGTTAGGGTTAGGGTTAGGGTTCGTGTTAGGCATAGGGTTAGGTTTAGGTTACCCCGAGCACTACCCCTCGCCCTAGGCCTACGCCTAGCACTACCTCTGGTCCTACCTCTACCCCTGGCCTTACAGCTCCCCCTACCCATAGGCCCACCCCCACCCCTACCCCTAGCCACAGCTCCCACTCCTGGCCCTAGGACTACTCCGAGGTTTACCTCGACACCCACCCCTTGCCCTATGCCTACCCCAGCGCTACGCCTAACGCTCCCAATAGCCCTAGCTCGGGCCCTAGACCAACGCCCATGGCTCCCTCTAGTCCGAGGACTAGAACTTGCCCGTCGCTGACTAGTACACATTGCCCTTGTTAGGGTTAGGGTAAGGGTTAGGGTTAGGGTATAGGGTTAGGGTTAGGGTTAGGGTATAGGGTTAGGGTTAGGGTTGGTGTTAGGTTTAGGATTAGGATTAGGGTTAGGGTTGGTGTTAGGGTTAGTGTTAGGATTAGGGTTAGGGTTGGTGTTAGGGTTAGGGTTAGGGTTAGGGTTAGGGTTCGTGTTAGGCATAGGGTTAGGGTTAGGTTACCCCGAGCACTACCCCTCGCCCTAGGCGTACGCCTGGCACTACCTCTGGTCCTACCCCTACCCCTGGCCGTACAGCTTCCCCTACCCATAGGCCCACCCCCATCCCTACCCCTAGACACAGCTCCAACTCCTGGTCCTAGGCCTACTCCGAGGTTTACCCCGACACCCACCCCTTGCCCTTTGCCTACCATAGCGCTACGTCTACCGCTCCCAGTAGCCCTACCTCGGGCCCTAGACCAACGCCCAGTGCTCACTCTAGTCCGAGCCTAGCTCTTGCCCGTCACCGACCAATACACCCTGCCCTACCGAAAGCCAGATCACTAACCCTTGTCCTACGAAATCACCCTGGACCCACCATTAGCCACACCCTAATCATGCCCCACATCTGTTCAAAGTCCTAGGACTACCCAAAGCCCTCCCGTGACACCTAAACTAGCCCTCGGCTATCCCCTACCACTACCACTAGTCCTAGGCCTAACATGAGCCCTAAACCTAACACTGTCCGTGGGCCTCTGCCAACCACTAGCCCTTCACCTAACCCTACCCCGAGCACTACCCCTCGCCCTAGGCTTACGCCTAGCACTACTTCTTGTCCTACCCCTAACCCTGGCCCTACAGCTCCCCCTACTAATAGGCCCACCCCCATCCCTACCCCTAGCCACAACTCCAACCTCTGGCCCAGAGCCTACTCCGAGGTTTACCCCGACACCCACCCCTTGCCCTATGCCTACCCCAGCGCTACGCCTATCGCTCCCACTAGCCCTAGCTCGGTCCCTAGCCAAAGCCCAGTGCTCATCTTGTCCGAGGCCTAGCACTTGCCCGACGCCGACCAGTACACCTTGCCCTACCGTTAGCCAGAGCACTAACCCGTGTCCTACGAAATCATCCTGGACCCACCCTACCACACCCTAATCCAGCCCTACATCCGTTCGGAGTCCTAGGACTACCCGGAGCCCTCCCGTGACACCTACCCCTAGCCCTCGGCCAACCCCTACCACTACCACTAGTCCTAGGCTTAACATGAGCCCTAACCCTAACACTGCTTGTGGGCCTCTGCCAACCACTAGCCCTTCAACTAACCCTACCCCGAGCACTACCCCTCGCCCTAGGCCTACGCCTAGCACTACCTCTTGTCCTACCCCTACCCCTGGCCCTACAGCTCCCCCTACCCATAAGCCCACCCCCAACCCTACCACTAGCCACAGCTCCCACTCCTGGCCCTAGGCCTACTCCGAGGTTTACCTCGACACCCACCCCTTGCCCTATGCCTACCCCAGCGCTACGCCTACCGCTCTCACTAGCCCTAGCTCGGGCCCTAGACCAACGCCCATGGCTCCCTCTAGTCCGAGGCCTAGAACTTGCCCGTGGCTGACCAGTACACCTTGCCCTTGTTAGGGTTAGGGTTAGGGTTAGGGTTAGGGTTAGGGTTAGGATTAGGGTTTAGGGTTAGGGTTAGGGTTAGGGTTGGTGTTAGGGTTAGGGTTAGGGTTAGGGTTGGTGTTAGGTTTAGGGTTAGGGTTAGTGTTAGGGTTAGGGTTAGGGTTAGGGTTAGGGTTAGGATTGGGGTTGGTGTTAGGTTTAGGGTTAGGGTTAGGGTTAGGGTTAGGGTTAGGGGTTAGGGTTAGGGTTAGGGTTAGGGTTAGGGTTAGGGTTAGGGTTGGTGTTAGGGTTAGGGTTAGGGTTAGGGTTAGGGTTGGTGTTAGGTATAGGGTTAGGGTTAGGGTTAGGGTTAGTGTTAGAGTTAGGGTTGGTGTTAGGGTTAGGGTTAGGGTTAGGGTTAGGGTTGGTGTTATGCATAGGGTTGGGGTTAGGGTTAGGGTTTGGGTTAGGGTTGGTGTTAGGGTTAGGGTTAGGGTTAGGGTTAGGGTTGGTGTTAGGGTTAGGGTTAGGGTTAGGGTTAGGGTTAGGGTTGGTGTTAGGGTTAGGGTTAGGGTTAGGGTTAGGGTTGGTGTTAGGGTTAGGGTTAGGGTTAGGGTTAGGGTTAGGGTTAGGGTTAGGGTTGGTGTTAGGTATAGGGTTAGTTTTAGGGTTAGGGTTAGGTTTAGGGTTGGTGTTAGGGTTAGGGTTAGGGTTAGGGTTAGTGTTAGTGTTAGGGTTAGGGTTAGGGTTAGGTTACCCCGAGCACTACCCCTCGCCCTAGGCCTACGCCTAGCACTACCTCTGGTCCTACCCCTACACCTGTCCCTACAGCTCCCCCTACCCATAGGCCCACCCCCATCCCTACCCCTAGCCACAGCTCCCACTCCTGGTCCTAGGCCAACTTCGAGGTTTACCCCGACACCCACCCCTTGCCCTTTGCCTACCCCAGCGCTACGCCTACCACTCCCACTAGCCCTACCTCGGGCCCTAGACCAACGCCCAGTGCTCACTCTAGTGCGAAGCCTAGCACTTGCCCGTCGCCAACCGGTACACCTTGCCCTACCGATAGCCAGAGCACTAACCCGTGTCCTACGAAATCACCCTGGACCCACCATTAGCCACACCCTAATCCAGCCCTACATCCGTTCGGAGTCCTAGGACTACCCGGAGTTCTCCCGTGACAGTTACCCCTAGCCCTCGCTTATCCCCTACCACTACCACTAGTCCTAGGCCTAACATGAGCCCTAAACCTAACACTGCCCGTGGGCCTCTGCCAACCACTAGCCCTTCACCTAACCCTACCCCGAGCACTACCCATCGCCCTAGGCCTACGCCTAGCACTACCTCTGGTCCTACCCTACCCCTGGCCCCACAGCTCCCCCTACTTATAGGCCCACCGCCATCCCTATCCCTAGCCACAGCTCCCACTCCTGGTCCTAGGCCTACTCCGTGGTTTACCCCGACACCCACCCCTTGCCCTTTGCCTACCCCAGCGCTATGCCTACCGCTCCCACTAGCCCTACCTCGGGCCCTAGACCAACGCCCAGTGCTCACTCTAGTCCGAAGCATAGCACTTGCCCGTCGCCGACCAGTACACGTTGCCTACCGATAGCCAGAGCACTAACCCGTGTCCTACGAAATCACCTTGGACGCACCATTAGCCACACCCTAATCATGACCCACATCCGTTCGAAGTCCTAGGACTACCCGGAGCCCTCCCGTGACACCTACTCCTAGACCTCGGCCATCCTTTACTACTACCACTAGTCCTAGGCCTAACATGAGCCCTAACCTTAACACTGCCCGTGGGCCTCTGCCAACCACTAGCCCTTCACCTAACTCTACCCCGAGCACTACCCCTCGCTCTAGGCCTACGCCTAACACTACCTCTGGTCCTACCCCTACCCCTGGCCCTACAGCTCCCCCTACCCATAGGCCCACGCCCATCCCTACCTCTAGCCACAACTCCAACTCCTGGCCCAAAGCCTACTCCGAGATTTACCCCGACACCCACCCTTTCCCCTATGCCTACCCCAGCGCTACGCCTACCGCTCTCACTAGCCCTAGCTCGGGCCCTAGACCAACGCCCATGGCACCCTCTAGTCCGAGACCTAGAACTTGCCCGTCGCTGACCAGTACACCTTGCCCTTGTTAGGGTTAGGGTTAGGGTTAGGGTTAGGGTTAGGATTAGGGTTTAGGGTTAGGGTAAGGGTTAGGGTTGGTGTTAGGGTTAGGGTTAGGGTTAGGGTTAGGGTTGGTGTTACGTTTAGGGTTAGGGTTAGGGTTAGGGTTAGGGTTGGTGTTAGGGTTAGGGTTAGGGTTAGGGTTAGGGTTAGGATTAGGGTTAGGATTGGTGTTAGGGTTAGGGTTAGGGTTAGGGTTAGGGTTATGGTTGGTGTTAGGTTTAGGGTTATGGTTAGGGTTAGGGTTGGTGTTAGGTATAGGGTTAGGGTTAGGGTTAGGGTTAGGGTTAGGGTTGGTGTTAGGGTTAGGGTTAGGGTTAGGGTTAGGGTTAGGGTTGGTGTTAGGGTTAGGGTTAGGGTTAGGGTTAGGGTTGGTGTTAGGTATAGGGTTAGGTTTAGGGTTAGGGTTAGGTTTAGTTTTGGTGTTAGGTTTAGGGTTAGGGTTAGGGTTAGGGTTAGGGTTAGGGTTAGGGTTAGGGTTAGGATTAGGGTTAGGGTTGGTGTTAGGGTTAGGGTTAGGGTTAGGGTTAGGGTTGGTGTTAGGCATAGGGTTAGGGTTAGGGTTAGGGTTGGTGTTAGGGTTAGGGTTAGGGTTAGGGTTAGGGTTAGGGTTGGTGTTAGGGTTAGGGTTAGGGTTAGGATTAGGGTTAGGGTTGGTGATAGGGTTAGGGTTAGGGTTAGGGTTAGGGTTGGTGTTAGGTATAGGGTTAGGGTTAGGGTTAGGGTTAGGGTTAGGGTTGGTGTTAGGGTTAGGGTTAGGGTTAGGGTTTGTGTTAGGTTTAGGGTTAGGGTTAGGGTTAGGGTTAGGGTTGGTGTTAGGATTAGGGTTAGGGTTAGGGTTAGGGTTAGGTTTAGGGTTTAGGGTTAGGGTTAGGGTTAGGGTTGGTGTTACAGTTAGGGCTTGGGTTAGGGTTAGGGCTGGTGTTAGGTTTAGGGTTAAGGTTAGGGTTAGGGTTAGGGTTAGGGTGGTGTTAGGGTTAGGGTTAGTGTTAGGATTAGGGTTAGGTTTACGGTTAGGTTACCCTGAGCACTACCCCTCGCCCTAGGCCTACGGATAGCACTACCTCTGGTCCTACCCCGACCCCTGGCCCTACAGCTCCCCCTACCCATAGGCCCACCCGCATACCTACCCCTAGCCACAACTCCAACTTTTGGCCCAAAGCCTACTTCGAGGTTTACCCCGACACCCACCCTTTGCCCTATGACTACCCCAGTGCTACGCCTAACGCTCCCACTAGCCCTAGCTCGGGCGCTAGACCAACGCCCAGTGCTCCCTCTAGTCCGAGGCCTACCACTTGCCCGACGCCGACCAGTACACCTTGCCCTACCTTTAGCCATAGCACTAACCCGTGTCCTACGAAATCACCCGAACCAACCCTTACCACACCCTAATACAGCCCTACACCTGTTCCGAGTCCTAGGACTACTCGGAGCCATTTCGTGACACCTACCCCTAGTCCTCGGCCAACCCCTACCACTACCACTAGTCCTAGGCTTAACATGAGCCCTAACCCTAACACTGCCCATGGGCCTCTGCCAAACACTAGCCCTTCAACTAACCCTACCTCGAGCACTACCCCTCGCCCTAGGCCTACGCCTAGCACTACCTCTGGTCCTACCACTACCCCTGGCCCTACAGCTCCCCCTACCCATAGGCCCACCCCCAACCCTACCACTAGCCACAGCTCCCACTCCTGGCCCTAGGCCTACTCCGAGGTTTACCTCGACACCCACCCCTTGCCCTATGCCTACCCCAGCGCTAGGCCTACCGCTCTCACTAGCCCTAGCTCGGGCCCTAGACCAACGCCCATGGCTCCTTCTAGTCCGAGGCCTAGAACTTGCCCGTCGCTGACCAGTACACCTTGCCCTTGTTAGGGTTAGGGTTAGGGTTAGGGTTAGGATTAGGTTTTAGGGTTAAGGTTAGGGTTAGGGTTGGTGTTAGGGTTAGGGTTAGGGTTAGGGTAAGGGTTGGTGTTAGGTTTAAAGTTAGGGTTAGTGTTAGGGTTACGGTTAGGGTTGGTGTTAGGGTTAGGGTTAGGGTTAGGGTTAGGGTTGGTGTTAGGCATAGGGTTGGGGTTAGGGTTAGGGTTTGGGTTAGGGTTGGTGTTAGGGTTAGGGTTAGGGTTAGGGTTAGGGTTGGTGTTAGGGTTAGGGTTAGGGTTAGGGTTAGGGTTAGGGTTGGTGTTAGGGTTAGGGTTAGGGTTAGGGTTAGGGTTGGTGTTAGGGTTAGGGTTAGGGTTAGGGTTAGGGTTAAAGTTAGGGTTAGGGTTGGTGTTAGGTATAGGGTTAGTTTTAGGGTTAGGGTTAGGTTTAGGGTTGGTGTTAGGGTTAGGGTTAGTGTTAGTGTTAGGGTTAGGGTTAGGGTTAGGTTACCCCGAGCACTACCCCTCGCCCTAGGCCTACGCCTAGCACTACCTCTGGTCCTACCCCTACACCTGTCCCTACAGCTCCCCCTACCCATAGGCCCAACCCCATCCCTACCCCTAGCCACAGCTCCCACTCCTGGTCCTAGGCCAACTTCGAGGTTTACCCCGACACCCACCCCTTGCCCTTTGCCTACCCCAGCGCTACGCCTACCACTCCCACTAGCCCTACCTCGGGCCCTAGACCAACGCCCAGTGCTCACTCTAGTGCGAAGCCTAGCACTTGCCCGTCGCCAACCGGTACACCTTGCCCTACCGATAGCCAGAGCACTAACCCGTGTCCTACGAAATCACCCTGGACCCACCATTAGCCACACCCTAATCCAGCCCTACATCCGTTCGGAGTCCTAGGACTACCCGGAGTTCTCCCGTGACAGTTACCCCTAGCCCTCGCTTATCCCCTACCACTACCACTAGTCCTAGGCCTAACATGAGCCCTAAACCTAACACTGCCCGTGGGCCTCTGCCAACCACTAGCCCTTCACCTAACCCTACCCCGAGCACTACCCATCGCCCTAGGCCTACGCCTAGAACTACCTCTGGTCCTAACCCTACCCCTGGCCCTACAGCTCCCCCTACTTATAGGCCCACCCCCATCCCTACCCTTAGCCACAACTCCAACCTCTGGCCCAAAGCCTACTCCGAGGTTTACCCCGACACCCACCCCTTGCCCTATGCCTACCCCAGTGCTACGCCTACCGATCCCACTAGCCCTAGCTCGGGCCCTAGACCAACGCCCAGTGCTCCCTCTAGTTCGAGGCCTACCACCAGCCCGACGCCGACCCGTACACCTTGCCCTACCGTTAGCCAGAGCACTAACCCGTGTCCTACGAAATCACCCTGGACCCACCCTTACCACACCCTAATCCAGCCCTACACCCGTTTTGATTCCTAGGACTACCCGCAGCTGTTTCGTGACACCTACCCCTAGCCCTCGGCCAACCCCTACCACTACCACTAGTCCTAGGCGTAACATGAGCCCTAAGACTAACACTGCTCGTGGGCATCAGCCATCCACAAGCCCTTCACCTAACCCTATTCAGAGCACTACCCCTCGCCCTAGGCTAACGCCTAGCACTACCTCTGGTCCTACCGCTTCCCCTGGCCCTACAGCTCCCCCTACTTATAGGCCCACTCCCATCCCTACCCCTAGCCACAGCTCCCACTCCTGGCCCTAGGCCTACTCCGAGGTTTACCTCGACACCCACCCCTTGCCATATGCCTACCCCAGCGCTACGCCTACCGCTCTCACTAGCCCTAGCTCGGGCCCTAGACCAACGCCCATGGCTCCCTCTAGTCCGAGGCCTAGAACTTGCCCGTCGCTGACCAGTACACCTTGCCCTTGTTAGGGTTAGGGTTAGGGTTAGGGTTGGTGTTAGGATTAGGGTTAGGGTTAGGGTTAGGGTTGGTGTTAGGTTTAGGGTTAGGGTTAGGGTTAGGGTTAGGGTTGGTGTTAGGGTTAGAGTTAGGGTTAGGGTTAGGGTTAGGATTAGGTTTAGGGTTGGTGTTAGGGTTAGGGTTAGGGTTAGGGTTAGGGTTAGGGTTAGGGTTGGTGTTAGGGTTAGGGTTAGGGTTAGGGTTAGGGTTGGTGTTAGGTATAGGGTTAGGGTTAGGGTTAGGGTTAGGGTTAGGGTTGGTGTTAGGGTTAGGTTAGGGTTAGGGTTAGTGTTAGGGTTAGGGTTAGGGTTAGGGTTAGGGTTGGTGTTAGGCATAGGGTTGGGGTTAGGATTAGGGTTTGGTTTAGGGTTGGTGTTAGGGTTAGGGTTAGGGTTAGGGTTAGGGTTGGTGTTAGGGTTAGGGTTAGGGTTAGGATTAGGGTTAGGGTTGGTGTTAGGGTTAGGGTTAGGGTTAGGTTTAGGGTTGGTGTTAGGGTTAGGGTTAGGGTTAGGGTTAGGGTTAGGGTTAGGGTTAGGGTTAGGGTTAGGGTTAGGGTTGGTGTTAGGGTTAAGGTTAGGGTTAGGGTTAGGGTTGGTGTTAGGTATAGGGTTAGGTTTAGGGTTAGGGTTAGGTTTAGGGTTGGTGTTAGGGTTAGGGTTAGGGTTAGTGTTAGTGTTAGGGTTAGGCTTAGGGTTAGGGTTAGGGTTAGGTTACCCCGAGCACTACCCCTCGCCCTAGGCCTACGCCTAGCACTACCTCTGGTCCTACCCCTACCTCTGTCCCTACAGCTCCCCCTACCCATAGGCCCACCCCCATCCCTACCCCTAGCCGCAGCTCCCACTCCTGGTCCTAGGCCTACTCCGAGGTTTACCCCGACACCCACCCCTTGCCCTTTGCCTACCCCAGCGCTACGCCTACCACTCCCACTAGCCCTACCTCGGGCCCTAGACCAACGCCCAGTGCTCACTCTAGTGCGAAGCCTAGCACTTGCCCGTCGCCAACCGGTACACCTTGCCCTACCGATAGCCAGAGCACTAACCCGTGTCCTATGAAATCACCCTGGACCCACCATTAGCCACACCCTAATCCAGCCCTACATCCGTTCGGAGTCCTAGGACTACCCGGAGCCCTCCCGTGACAGTTACCCCTAGCCCTCGCCCATCCCCTACCACTACCACTAGTCCTAGGCCTAACATGAGCCCTAAACCTAACACTGCCCGTGGGCCTCTGCCAACCACTAGCCCTTCACCTAACCCTACCCCGAGCACTACCCATCGCCCTAGGCCTACGCCTAGAACTACCTCTGGTCCTAACCCTACCCCTGGCCCTACAGCTCCCCCTACTTATAGGCCCACCCCCATCCCTACCCTTAGCCACAACTCCAACCTCTGGCCCAAAGCCTACTCCGAGGTTTACCCCGACACCCACCCCTTGCCCTATGCCTACCCCAGTGCTACGCCTACCGATCCCACTAGCCCTAGCTCGGGCCCTAGACCAACGCCCAGTGCTCCCTCTAGTTCGAGGCCTACCACCAGCCCGACGCCGACCCGTACACCTTGCCCTACCGTTAGCCAGAGCACTAACCCGTGTCCTACGAAATCACCCTGGACCCACCCTTACCACACCCTAATCCAGCCCTACACCCGTTTTGATTCCTAGGACTACCCGCAGCCGTTTCGTGACACCTACCCCTAGCCCTCGGCCAACCCCTACCACTACCACTAGTCCTAGGCGTAACATGAGCCCTAAGACTAACACTGCTCGTGGGCATCAGCCATCCACAAGCCCTTCACCTAACCCTATTCAGAGCACTACCCCTCGCCCTAGGCTAACGCCTAGCACTACCTCTGGTCCTACCGCTTCCCCTGGCCCTACAGCTCCCCCTACTTATAGGCCCACTCCCATCCCTACCCCTAGCCACAGCTCCCACTCCTGGCCCTAGGCCTACTCCGAGGTTTACCTCGACACCCACCCCTTGCCATATGCCTACCCCAGCGCTACGCCTACCGCTCTCACTAGCCCTAGCTCGGGCCCTAGACCAACGCCCATGGCTCCCTCTAGTCCGAGGCCTAGAACTTGCCCGTCGCTGACCAGTACACCTTGCCCTTGTTAGGGTTAGGGTTAGGGTTAGGGTTGGTGTTAGGATTAGGGTTAGGGTTAGGGTTAGGGTTGGTGTTAGGTTTAGGGTTAGGGTTAGGGTTAGGGTTAGGGTTGGTGTTAGGGTTAGAGTTAGGGTTAGGGTTAGGGTTAGGATTAGGTTTAGGGTTGGTGTTAGGGTTAGGGTTAGGGTTAGGGTTAGGGTTAGGGTTAGGGTTGGTGTTAGGGTTAGGGTTAGGGTTAGGGTTAGGGTTGGTGTTAGGTATAGGGTTAGGGTTAGGGTTAGGGTTAGGGTTAGGGTTGGTGTTAGGGTTAGGTTAGGGTTAGGGTTAGTGTTAGGGTTAGGGTTAGGGTTAGGGTTAGGGTTGGTGTTAGGCATAGGGTTGGGGTTAGGATTAGGGTTTGGTTTAGGGTTGGTGTTAGGGTTAGGGTTAGGGTTAGGGTTAGGGTTGGTGTTAGGGTTAGGGTTAGGGTTAGGATTAGGGTTAGGGTTGGTGTTAGGGTTAGGGTTAGGGTTAGGTTTAGGGTTGGTGTTAGGGTTAGGGTTAGGGTTAGGGTTAGGGTTAGGGTTAGGGTTAGGGTTAGGGTTAGGGTTAGGGTTAGGGTTGGTGTTAGGGTTAAGGTTAGGGTTAGGGTTAGGGTTGGTGTTAGGTATAGGGTTAGGTTTAGGGTTAGGGTTAGGTTTAGGGTTGGTGTTAGGGTTAGGGTTAGGGTTAGTGTTAGTGTTAGGGTTAGGCTTAGGGTTAGGGTTAGGGTTAGGTTACCCCGAGCACTACCCCTCGCCCTAGGCCTACGCCTAGCACTACCTCTGGTCCTACCCCTACCTCTGTCCCTACAGCTCCCCCTACCCATAGGCCCACCCCCATCCCTACCCCTAGCCGCAGCTCCCACTCCTGGTCCTAGGCCTACTCCGAGGTTTACCCCGACACCCACCCCTTGCCCTTTGCCTACCCCAGCGCTACGCCTACCACTCCCACTAGCCCTACCTCGGGCCCTAGACCAACGCCCAGTGCTCACTCTAGTGCGAAGCCTAGCACTTGCCCGTCGCCAACCGGTACACCTTGCCCTACCGATAGCCAGAGCACTAACCCGTGTCCTATGAAATCACCCTGGACCCACCATTAGCCACACCCTAATCCAGCCCTACATCCGTTCGGAGTCCTAGGACTACCCGGAGCCCTCCCGTGACAGTTACCCCTAGCCCTCGCCCATCCCCTACCACTACCACTAGTCCTAGGCCTAACATGAGCCCTAAACCTAACACTGCCCGTGGGCCTCTGCCAACCACTAGCCCTTCACCTAACCCTACCCCGAGCACTACCCATCGCCCTAGGCCTACGCCTAGCACTACCTCTGGTCCTACCCCTACCCCTGGCCCTACAGCTCCCCCTACTTATAGGCCCACCCCCATCCCTACCCCTAGCCACAACTCCAACCTCTGGCCCAAAGTTTACTCCGAGGTTTAACCCGACACCTACCCCTTGCCCTATGCCTACCCCAGTGCTATGCCTACCGATCCCACTAGCCCTAGCTCGGCCCTAGACCAACGCCCAGTGCTCCCTCTAGTTCGAGGCCTACCACCTGCCCGACGCCGACAAGTACACCTTGCCCTACCGTTAGCCAGAGCACTAACCCGTGTCCTACGAAATCACCCTGGACCCACCCTTACCAACCCCTAATCCAGCCCTACACCCGTTTTGAGTCCTAGGACTACCCGCAGCCCTTTCGTGACACCTACCCCTAGCCCTCGGCCAACCCCTACCACTACCACTAGTCCTAGGCCTAACATGAGCCCTAAGACTAACACTGCCCGTGGGCATCAGCCAACCACAAGCCCTTCACCTAACCCTATTCAGAGCACTACCCCTCGCCCTAGGCTAACGCCTAGCACTACCTCTGGTCCTACCGCTTCCCCTAGCCCTACAGCTCCCCCTACTTATAGGCCCACCCCCATCCCTACCCCTAGCCACAGCTCCAACTCCTGGCACTAGGCCTACTCCGAGGTTTACCCCGACACACACACCTTGCCCTATGCCTACCCCAGCGCTATGCCTACCGCTCCCACAAGCCCAGGCTCGGGTTCCAGACCAACGCCCATGGCTCCCTCTAGTCCGAGGCCTAGACTTGCCCGTCGCTGACCAGTACACCTTGCCCTTGTTAGGGTTAGGGTTAGAGTTAGGGTTGGTGTTAGGTCTAGGGTTAGGGTTAGGGTTAGCGTTAGGGTTAGGGTTAGGGTTAGGGTTGGTGTTAGGCTTAGGGTTAGGGTTAGGGTTAGGGTTAGGGTTAGGGTTGGTGTTAGGTTTAGGGTTAGGGTTAGGGTTAGGGTTAGGGTTAGGTTTAGGGTTTGGGTTAGAGTTAGGGTTGGTGTTAGGTTTAGGGTTAGGGTTAGGGTTAGGGTTAGGGTTAGGGTTGGTGTTAGGGTTAGGGTTTTGGTTAGAGTTAGGGTTGGTGTTAGGTTTAGGGTTAGGGTTATGGTTAGGGATATGGTTAGGGTTGGTGTTAGGGTTAGGGTTAGTGTTAGGATTAGGGTTAGGTTTACGGTTAGGTTACCCCGAGCACTACCCCTCGCCCTAGGCTTACGCCTAGCACTACCTCTGGTACTACCCCTACCCCTGGCCCTACAGCTCCCCCTACTCCTGGGCCAACCCCCATCCCTACCCCTAGCCAAAACTCCAACTCCTGGCCCAAAGTCTACTCCGAAGTTTACCCCGACACCAACCTTTTGCCCTATGCCTATCCCAGCGCTATGCCTACCGCTCCCACTAGCCCTAGCTCGGGCCCTAGACCAACGCCCAGTGCTCTCTCTAGTCAGAGGCCAACCACTTGCCCGAGGCCGACCAGTACACCTCGCCCTACCGTTAGCCAGAGCAGTAACCCGTGTCCTACGAAATCACCCTGGACCCACCCTTACCACACCCTAATACAGCCCTACACCTGTTCCGAGTCCTAGGACTACCCGGAGACATTTCGTGACACCTACCCTAGTCCTCGGCCAACCCCTACCACTACCACTAGTCCTAGGCTTAACATGAGCCCTAAGCCTAACACTGCCCGTGGGCCTCTGCCAAACACTAGCCCTTCAACTAACCCTACCCCGAGCACTACCCCTCGCCCTAGGCCTACGCCTAGCACTACCTCTGGTCCTACCACTACCCCTGGCCCTACAGCTCCCCCTACCCATAGGCCCACCCCCAACCCTACCACTAGCCACAGCTCCCACTCCTGGCCCTAGGCCTACTCCGAGGTTTACCTCGACACCCACCCCTTGCCATATGCCTACCCCAGCGCTACGCCTACCGCTCTCACTAGCCCTAGCTCGGGCCCTAGACCAACGCCCATGGCTCCCTCTAGTCCGAGGCCTAGAACTTGCCCGTCGTTGACCATACACCTTGCCCTTGTTAGGGTTAGGGTTAGGGTTAGGGTTAGGGTTAGGGTAAGGGTTAGGATTAGGGTTTAGGGTTAGGATTAGGGTTAGGGTTGGTGTTAGGATTAGGGTTAGGGTTAGGGTTAGGGTTGGTGTTAGGTTTAGGGTTAGGGTTAGGGTTAGGGTTAGGGTTGGTGTTAGGGTTAGGGATAGGGTTAGGGTTAGTGTTAGGATTAGGTTTAGGGTTGGTGTTAGGGTTAGGGTTAGGGTTAGGGTTAGGGTTAGGGTAGGTGTTAGGGTTAGGGTTAGGTTTAGGGTTAGGGTTGGTGTTAGGTATAGGGTTAGGGTTAGGGTTAGGGTTAGGGTTGGTGTTAGGGTTAGGGTTAGGGTTAGGGTTAGTGTTAGGGTTAGGGTTAGGGTTAGGGTTAGGGTTGGTGTTAGGCATAGGGTTGGGGTTAGGGTTAGGGTTTGGGTTAGGGTTGGTGTTAGGGTTAGGGTTAGGGTTAGGGTTGGTGTTAGGGTTAGGGTTAGGGTTAGGATTAGGGTTAGGGTTGGGGTTAGGGTTAGGGTTAGGGTTAGGGTTAGGGTTGGTGTTAGGGTTAGGGTTAGGGTTAGGGTTGGTGTTAGGTATAGGGTTAGGTTTAGGGTTAGGGTTAGGTTTAGGGTTGGTGTTAGGGTTAGGGTTAGGGTTAGGGTTAGGGTTAGTGTTAGTGTTAGTGTTAGGGTTAGGGTTAGGGTTAGGGTTAGGTTACCCCGAGCACTACCCCTCGCCCTAGGCCTACGCCTAGCACTACCTCTGGTCCTACCCCTACCCCTGTCCCTACAGCTCCCCCTACCCATAGGCCCACCCCCATCCCTACCCCTAGCCACAGCTCCCACTCCTGGTCCTAGGCCTACTCCGAGGTTTACCCCGACACCCACCCCTTGCTCTTTGCCTACCCCAGCGCTACGCCTACCACTCCCACTAGCCCTACCTCGGGCCCTAGACCAACGCCCAGTGCTCACTCTAGTGCAAAGCGTAGCACTTGCCCGTCGCCAACCGGTACACCTTGCCCTACCGATAGCCTGAGCACTAACCCGTGTCCTATGAAATCACCCTGGACCCACCATTAGCCACACCCTAATCCAGCCCTACATCCGTTCGGAGTCCTAGGACTACCCGGAGCCCTCCCGTGACAGTTACCCCTAGCCCTCGCCCATCCCCTACCACTACCACTAGTCCTAGGCCTAAATTGAGCCCTAAACCTAACACTGCCCGTGGGCCTCTGCCAACCACTAGCCCTTCACCTAACCCTACCCCGAGCACTAACCATCGCCCTAGGCCTACGCCTAGCACTACCTCTGGTCCTACCCCTACTCCTGGCCCTACAGCTCCCCCTACTTATAGGCCCACCCCCATCCCTACCCCTAGCGACAACTCCAACCTCTGGCCCAAAGCCTACTCTGAGGTTTACCCCGACACCCACCCCTTGCCCTATGCCTACCCCAGTGCTACGCCTACCGATCCCACTAGCCCTAGCTCGGGCCCTAGACCAACGCCCAGTGCTCCCTCTATTACGAGGCCTACCACCTGCCCGACGCCGACCAGTACACCTTGCCCTACCGTTAGCCAGAGCACTAACCCTTGTCCTACGAAATCACCCTGGACCCACCCTTACCACACCCTAATCCAGCCCAACACCCGTTTTGAGTCCTAGGACTACCCGCAGCTTTTTCGTGACACCTACCCCTAGCCCTCGGCCAACCCCTACCACTACCACTAGTCCTAGGCCTAACATGAGCCCTAAGACTAACACTGCCCGTGGGCATCAGCCAACCACAAGCCCTTCACCTAACCCTATTCAGAGCACTACCCCTCGCCCTAGGCTAACGCCTAGCACTACCTCTGGTCCTACCGCTTCCCCTGGCCCTACAGCTCCCCCTACTTATAGGCCCACCCCCATCCCTACCCCTAGCCACAGCTCCAACTCCTGGCACTAGGCCTACTCCGAGGTTTACCCCGACACACACCCCTTGCCCTATGCCTACCCCAGCGCTATGCCTACCGCTCCCACAAGCCCAGGCTCGGGTTCTAGACCAACGCCCATGGCTCCCTCTAGTCCGAGGCCTAGACTTGCCCGTCGCTGACCAGTACACCTTGCCCTTGTTAGGGTTAGGGTTAGGGTTAGGGTTGGTGTTAGGTTTAGGGTTAGGGTTAGGGTTAGGGTTAGGGTTAGGGTTGGTGTTAGGGTTAGGGTTAGGGTTAGGGTTAGGGTTAGGGTTAGGGTTAGGGTTGGTGTTAGGTTTAGGGTTTGGGTTAGAGTTAGGGTTGGTGTTAGGTTTAGGGTTAGGGTTAGGGTTAGGGTTAGGGTTAGGGTTAGGGTTGGTGTTAGGGTTAGGGTTTGGATTAGAGTTAGGGTTGGTGTTAGGTTTAGGGTTAGGGTTAGGGTTAGGATTAGGGTTAGGGGGGTGTTAGGGTTAGGGTTAGGGTTAGGGTTAGGGTTAGGTCACCCCGAGCACTACCCCTCGCCCTAGGCGTACGCCTGGCACTACTTCTGGTCCTACACCTACCCCTGGCCCTACAGCTCTTCCTACCCATAGGCCCACCTCCATCCCTACCCCTAGACACAGCTCCCACTCCTGGTCCTAGCCTACTCCGAGGTTTACCCCGACACCCACCCCTTGCCCTTTGCCTACCATAGCGCTACGTCTACCGCTCCCACTAGCCCTACCTCGGGCCCTAGACCAACTCCCAGTGCTCACTCTAGTGCGAAGCCTAGCACTTGCCCTTCACCGACCAATACACCCTGCCCTACCGAAAGCCAGATCACTAACCCTTGTCCTACGAAATCACCCTGGACCCACCATTAGCCACACCCTAATCATGTCCCACATCCGTTCGGAGTCCTAGGACTACCCGGAGCCCTCCCGTGACACCTAACCTAGCCCTGGGCTATCCCCTACCACTACCACTAGTCCTAGGCCTAACATGAGCCCTAAACCTAACACTGTCCGTGGGCCCCTGCCAACCACTAGCCCTTCACCTAACCCTACCCCGAGCACTACCCCTCGCCCTATTCTTACGCCTAGCACTACCTCTGGTCCTACCCCTACCCCTGGCCCTACAGCTCCCCCTACTAATAGGCCCACCCCCATCCCTACCCCTAGCCACAACTCCAACCTCTGGCCCAAAGCCTACTCCGAGGTTTACCCCGACACCCACCCCTTGCCCTATGCCTACCCCAGCGCTACGCCTATCGTTCCCACTAGCCCTAGCTCGGGCCCTAGACCAAAGCCCAGTGCTCATCTAGTCCGAGGCCTAGCACTTGCCCGTCGCCGACCAGTGCACCTTGCCCTACCGTTAGCCAGAGCAGTAACCCGTGTCCTACGAAATCACCCTGGACCCACCCTTACCACACCCTAATCCAGCCCTACACCTTTTCTGAGTCCTAGGACTACCCGGAGCCCTCCCGTGACACCTACCCCTAGCCCTCGGCCAACCCCTACCACTACCACTAGTCCTAGGCCTAACATGAGCCCTAAGACTAACACTGCCCGTGGGCATCAACCAACCACAAGCCCTTCACCTAACCCTACCCAGAGCACTACCCGTCGCCCTAGGCTAACGCCTAGCACTACCTAAGGTTCTATCACTACCCCTGGCCCTACAGCTCCCCCTAACCATAGGCCCACCCCCAACCCTAGCCACAGCTCCCACTCCTGGCCCTAGGCCTACTCCGAGGTTTACCTCGACACCCACCCCTTGCCCTATGCCTACCCCAGCGCTACGCCTACCGCTCTCACTAGCTCTAGCTCGGGCCCTAGACCAACGCCCATGGCTCGCTCTAGTCCGAGGCCTAGAACTTGCCCGTCGCTGACCAGTACACCTTGCCCTTGTTAGGGTTAGGGTTAGGGTTAGGGTTAGGGTTAGGGTTAGGGTTAGGATTAGGGTTTAGGGTTAGTGTTAGGGTTAGGGTTGGTGTTAGGGTTAGGGTTAGGGTTAGGGTTAGGGTTGGTGTTAGGTTTAGGGTTAGGGTTAGGGTTATGGTTAGGGTTAGGGTTGGTGTTAGGGTTAGGGTTAGGGTTAGGGTTAGGCTTAGGATTAGGGTTAGGGTGGTGTTAGGGTTAGGGTTAGGGTTAGGGTTGGTGTTAGGGTTAGGGTTAGGGTTGGTGTTAGGGTTAGGGTTAGCGTTAGGGTTAGGGTTGGTGTTAGGTATAGGGTTAGGGTTAGGGTTAGGGTTAGGGTTAGTGTTAGTGTTAGTGTTAGGGTTAGGGTTAGGGTTAGGGTTAGGTTACCCCGAGCACTACCCCTCGCCCTAGGCCTACGCCTAGCACTACCTCTGGTCCTACCCCTACCCCTGTCCCTACAGCTCCCCCTACCCATAGGCCCACCCCCATCCCTACCCCTAGCCACAGCTCCCACTCCTGGTCCTAGGCCTACTCCGAGGTTTACCCCGACACCCACCCCTTGCTCTTTGCCTACCCCAGCGCTACGCCTACCACTCCCACTAGCCCTACCTCGGGCCCTAGACCAACGCCCAGTGCTCACTCTAGTGCAAAGCGTAGCACTTGCCCGTCGCCAACCGGTACACCTTGCCCTACCGATAGCCTGAGCACTAACCCGTGTCCTATGAAATCACCCTGGACCCACCATTAGCCACACCCTAATCCAGCCCTACATCCGTTCGGAGTCCTAGGACTACCCGGAGCCCTCCCGTGACAGTTACCCCTAGCCCTCGCCCATCCCCTACCACTACCACTAGTCCTAGGCCTAAATTGAGCCCTAAACCTAACACTGCCCGTGGGCCTCTGCCAACCACTAGCCCTTCACCTAACCCTACCCCGAGCACTAACCATCGCCCTAGGCCTACGCCTAGCACTACCTCTGGTCCTACCCCTACTCCTGGCCCTACAGCTCCCCCTACTTATAGGCCCACCCCCATCCCTACCCCTAGCGACAACTCCAACCTCTGGCCCAAAGCCTACTCTGAGGTTTACCCCGACACCCACCCCTTGCCCTATGCCTACCCCAGTGCTACGCCTACCGATCCCACTAGCCCTAGCTCGGGCCCTAGACCAACGCCCAGTGCTCCCTCTATTACGAGGCCTACCACCTGCCCGACGCCGACCAGTACACCTTGCCCTACCGTTAGCCAGAGCACTAACCCTTGTCCTACGAAATCACCCTGGACCCACCCTTACCACACCCTAATCCAGCCCAACACCCGTTTTGAGTCCTAGGACTACCCGCAGCTTTTTCGTGACACCTACCCCTAGCCCTCGGCCAACCCCTACCACTACCACTAGTCCTAGGCCTAACATGAGCCCTAAGACTAACACTGCCCGTGGGCATCAGCCAACCACAAGCCCTTCACCTAACCCTATTCAGAGCACTACCCCTCGCCCTAGGCTAACGCCTAGCACTACCTCTGGTCCTACCGCTTCCCCTGGGCCTACAACTCCCCCTACTTATAGGCCCACCCCCATCCCTACCCCTAGCCACAGCTCCAACTCCTGGCACTAGGCCTACTCCGAGGTTTACCCCGACACACACCCCTTGCCCTATGCCTACCCCAGCGCTATGCCTACCGCTCCCACAAGCCCAGGCTCGGGTTCTAGACCAACGCCCATGGCTCCCTCTAGTCCGAGGCCTAGACTTGCCCGTCGCTGACCAGTACACCTTGCCCTTGTTAGGGTTAGGGTTAGGGTTAGGGTTGGTGTTAGGTTTAGGGTTAGGGTTAGGGTTAGGGTTAGGGTTAGGGTTGGTGTTAGGGTTAGGGTTAGGGTTAGGGTTAGGGTTAGGGTTAGGGTTAGGGTTGGTGTTAGGTTTAGGGTTTGGGTTAGAGTTAGGGTTGGTGTTAGGTTTAGGGTTAGGGTTAGGGTTAGGGTTAGGGTTAGGGTTAGGGTTGGTGTTAGGGTTAGGGTTTGGATTAGAGTTAGGGTTGGTGTTAGGTTTAGGGTTAGGGTTAGGGTTAGGATTAGGGTTAGGGGGGTGTTAGGGTTAGGGTTAGGGTTAGGGTTAGGGTTAGGTCACCCCGAGCACTACCCCTCGCCCTAGGCGTACGCCTGGCACTACTTCTGGTCCTACACCTACCCCTGGCCCTACAGCTCTTCCTACCCATAGGCCCACCTCCATCCCTACCCCTAGACACAGCTCCCACTCCTGGTCCTAGCCTACTCCGAGGTTTACCCCGACACCCACCCCTTGCCCTTTGCCTACCATAGCGCTACGTCTACCGCTCCCACTAGCCCTACCTCGGGCCCTAGACCAACTCCCAGTGCTCACTCTAGTGCGAAGCCTAGCACTTGCCCTTCACCGACCAATACACCCTGCCCTACCGAAAGCCAGATCACTAACCCTTGTCCTACGAAATCACCCTGGACCCACCATTAGCCACACCCTAATCATGTCCCACATCCGTTCGGAGTCCTAGGACTACCCGGAGCCCTCCCGTGACACCTAACCTAGCCCTGGGCTATCCCCTACCACTACCACTAGTCCTAGGCCTAACATGAGCCCTAAACCTAACACTGTCCGTGGGCCCCTGCCAACCACTAGCCCTTCACCTAACCCTACCCCGAGCACTACCCCTCGCCCTATTCTTACGCCTAGCACTACCTCTGGTCCTACCCCTACCCCTGGCCCTACAGCTCCCCCTACTAATAGGCCCACCCCCATCCCTACCCCTAGCCACAACTCCAACCTCTGGCCCAAAGCCTACTCCGAGGTTTACCCCGACACCCACCCCTTGCCCTATGCCTACCCCAGCGCTACGCCTATCGTTCCCACTAGCCCTAGCTCGGGCCCTAGACCAAAGCCCAGTGCTCATCTAGTCCGAGGCCTAGCACTTGCCCGTCGCCGACCAGTGCACCTTGCCCTACCGTTAGCCAGAGCAGTAACCCGTGTCCTACGAAATCACCCTGGACCCACCCTTACCACACCCTAATCCAGCCCTACACCTTTTCTGAGTCCTAGGACTACCCGGAGCCCTCCCGTGACACCTACCCCTAGCCCTCGGCCAACCCCTACCACTACCACTAGTCCTAGGCCTAACATGAGCCCTAAGACTAACACTGCCCGTGGGCATCAACCAACCACAAGCCCTTCACCTAACCCTACCCAGAGCACTACCCGTCGCCCTAGGCTAACGCCTAGCACTACCTAAGGTTCTATCACTACCCCTGGCCCTACAGCTCCCCCTAACCATAGGCCCACCCCCAACCCTAGCCACAGCTCCCACTCCTGGCCCTAGGCCTACTCCGAGGTTTACCTCGACACCCACCCCTTGCCCTATGCCTACCCCAGCGCTACGCCTACCGCTCTCACTAGCTCTAGCTCGGGCCCTAGACCAACGCCCATGGCTCGCTCTAGTCCGAGGCCTAGAACTTGCCCGTCGCTGACCAGTACACCTTGCCCTTGTTAGGGTTAGGGTTAGGGTTAGGGTTAGGGTTAGGGTTAGGGTTAGGATTAGGGTTTAGGGTTAGTGTTAGGGTTAGGGTTGGTGTTAGGGTTAGGGTTAGGGTTAGGGTTAGGGTTGGTGTTAGGTTTAGGGTTAGGGTTAGGGTTATGGTTAGGGTTAGGGTTGGTGTTAGGGTTAGGGTTAGGGTTAGGGTTAGGCTTAGGATTAGGGTTAGGGTGGTGTTAGGGTTAGGGTTAGGGTTAGGGTTGGTGTTAGGGTTAGGGTTAGGGTTGGTGTTAGGGTTAGGGTTAGCGTTAGGGTTAGGGTTGGTGTTAGGTATAGGGTTAGGGTTAGGATTAGGGTTAGGGTTAGGGTTGGTGTTAGTGTTAGGGTTAGGGTTAGGGTTAGGGTTAGTGTTAGGGTTAGGGTTAGGGTTAGGATTAGGGTTAGGGTTGGTGTTAGGGTTAGGGTTAGGATTAGGGTTAGGGTTGGTGTTAGGCATAGGGTTGGGGTTAGGGTTAGGGTTTGGGTTAGGGTTAGTGTTAGGGTTAGGGATAGGGTTAGGGTTAGGGTTGGTGTTAGGGTTAGGGTTAGGGTTAGGATTAGGGTTAGGGTTGGGGTTAGGGTTAGGGTTAGGGTTAGGGTTAGGGTTGGTGTTAGAGTTAGGGTTAGGGTTAGGGTTAGGGTTAGGGTTAGGGTTAGGGTTAGGTTTGGTGTTAGGGTTAGGGTTAGGGTTAGTGTTAGAGTTGGTGTTAGGTATAGGGTTAGAATTAGGGTTAGGGTTAGGTTTAGGGTTGGTGTTAGGGTTAGGGTTAGGTTTAGGGTTAGTGTTAGTGTTAGGGTTAGGGTTAGGGTAAGGGTTAGGTTACACCGAGCACTACCCCTCGCCCTAGGCCTACGCCTAGCACTACCTCTGGTCCTAACCCTACCTCTATCCCTACAGCTCCCCCTACCCATAGGCCCACTCCCATCCCTACCCCTAGCCACAGCTCCCAGTCCTGGTCCTAGGCCTACTCCGAGGTTTACCCCGACACCCACCTCTTGCCCTTTGCCTACCGCAGGGCTACGCCTACCGCTCCCACTAGCCCTACCTCGGGCCTTAGACCAACGCCCAGTGCTCACTCTAGTCCGAAGCCTAGCACGGTCCCGTCGCCAACCGGTACACCTTGCCCTACCGATAGCCAGAGCACTAACCCGTGTCCTACGAAATCACCCTGGACCCACCATTAGCCACACCCTAATCCAGCCCTACATCCGTTCGGAGTCCTAGGACTACCCGGAGCCCTCCCGTGACAGTTACCCCTAGCCCTCGCCCATCCCTTACCACTACCACTAGTCCTACGCCTAACATGAGCCCTAAACCTAACACTGCCCTTGGGCCTCTGCCAACCACTAGCCCTTCACCTAACCCTACCCCGAGCACTACCCCTCGCCCTAGGCCTACGCCTAGCACTACCTCTGGTCCTACCCCTACCCCTGGCCCTACTGCTCCCCCTACTTATAGGCCCACCCCCATCCCTACCCCTAGCCACAAATCTAACCTCTGGCCCAAAGCCTACTCCGAGGTTTACCCCGAAACCCACCCCTTGCCCTATGCCTACCCCAGTGCTACGCCTACCATTCCCACTAGCCTTAGCTCGGGCCCTAGACCAACGCCCAGTGCTCCCTCTAGTCCGAGGCCTACAACCTGCCCGACGCCGACCAGTACACCTTGCCCTACCGTTAGCCAGAGCACTAACCCGTGTCCTACGAAATCACTCTGGACCCACCCTTACCACACCATAATACAGCCCTACACCCGTTTTGAGTCCTAGGACTACCCGGAGCCCTCCCATGACACCTACCCCTAGCCCTCGGCCAACCCCTACCACTACCACTAGTCCTAGGCCTAACATGAGCCCTAAGACTAACACTGCCCGTGGGCATCAGCGAACCACAAGCCCTTCACCTAACCCTACCCAGAGCACTACCCGTCGCCCTAGGCTAACGCCTAGCACTACCTCTGGTCCTACCGCTTCCCCTGGCCCTACAGCTCCCCCTACTTATATGCCCACCCCCATCCCTACCCCTAGCCACAGCTCCAACTCCTGGCACTAGGCCTACTCCGAGATTTACCCCGACACACACCCCTTGCCCTATGCCTACCCCAGCGCTATGCCTACGGCTCCCACTAGCCCAGGCTCGGGCCCTAGACCAACGCCCATGGCTCCCTTTAGTCCGAGGCCTAGACTTGCCCATCGCTGACCAGTACACCTTGCCCTTGTTAGGGTTAGGGTTAGGGTTAGGGTTAGGGTTGGTGTTAGGTTTAGGGTTAGGGTTAGGGTTAGGGTTAGGGTTAGGGTTAGGGTTAGGGTTGGTGTAGGGTTAGGGTTAGGGTTAGGGTTATGGTTAGGGTTGGTGTTAGGTTTAGGGTTAGGGTTAGGGTTAGGGTTAGGGTTAGGTTTAGGGTTTAGGGTTAGGTTAGGGTTAGGGTTGGTGTTAGGGTTAGGGTTTGGGTTAGGGTTAGGGTTGGTGTTAGGTTTAGGGTTAGGGTTAGGGTTAGGGTTAGGGTTAGGGTTAGGTTTAGGTTTTAGGGTTAGGGTTAGGGTTAGGGTTAGGGTTGGTGTTAGGTATAGGGTTAGGTTTAGGGTTAGGGTTAGGTTTAGGGTTGGTGTTAGGGTTAGGGTTAGGGTTAGGGTTAGTGTTAGTGTTAGGGTTAGGATTAGGGTTAGGGTTAGGTTACCCCGAGCACTACCCCTCGCCCTAGGCCTACGCCTAGCACTACCTCTGGTCCTACCCCTACCCCTGTCCCTACAGCTCCCCCTACCCATAGGCCCACCCCCATCCCTACCCCTAGCCACAGCTCCCACTCCTGGTCCTAGGCCTACGCCGAGGTTTACCCCGACACCCACCCCTTGCCCTTTGCCTACCCCAGCGCTACGCCTACCACTCCCACTAGCCCTACCTCGGGCCCTAGACCAACGCCCAGTGCTCACTCTAGTGCGAAGCCTAGCACTTGCCCGTCGCCAACCGGTACACCTTGCCCTACCGATAGCCAGAGCACTAATCCGTGTCCTATGAAATCACCCTGGACCCACCATTAGCCACACCCTAATCCAGCCGTACATCCGTTCGGAGTCCTAGGACTACCCAAAGCCCTCCCGTGACAGTTACCCCTAGCCCTCGCCCATCCCCTACCACTACCACTAGTCCTAGGCCTAACATGAGCCCTAAACCTAACACTGCCCGTGGGCCTCTGCCAACCACTAGCCCTTCACCTAACCCTACCCCGAGCAATACCAATCGCCCTAGGCCTACGCCTAGCACTACCTCTGGTCCTACCGCTTCCCCTGGCCCTACAGCTCCCCCTACTTATAGGCCCACCCCCATCCCTACCCCTAGCCACAGCTCCAACTCCTGGCACTAGGCCTACTCCGAGGTTTACCCCGACACACACCCCTTGCCCTATGCCTACCCCAGCGCTATGCCTACCGCTCCCACAAGCCCATGCTCGGGTTCTAGACCAACGCCCATGTCTCCCTCTAGTCCGAGGCCTAGACTTGCCCGTCGCTGACCAGTACACCTTGCCCTTGTTAGGGTTAGGGTTAGGGTTAGGGTTGGATTTAGGTTTAGGGTTAGGTTTAGGGTTAGGGTTAGGGTTGGTGTTAGGGTAAGGGTTAGGGTTAGGGTTAGGGTTAGGGTTAGGGTTGGTGTTAGGTTTAGGGATTGGTTAGAGTTAGGGTTGGTGTTAGGTTTAGGGTTAGGGTTAGGGTTAGGGTTAGGGTTAGGGTTGGTGTTAGGGTTAGGGTTTGGGTTAGAGTTAGGGTTGGTGTTAGGTTTAGGGTTAGGTTTAGGGTTAGGATTAGGGTTAGGGGGGTGTTAGGGTTAGGGTTAGGGTTAGGGTTAGGTCACCCCGAGCACTACCCTTCTCCCTAGGCGTACGCCTGGCACTACCTCTGGTCCTACACCTACCCCTGGCCCTACAGCTCCCCCTACCCATAGGCCCACCCCCATTCCTACCCCTAGACACAGCTCCCACTCCTGGTCCTAGGCCTACTCCGAGGTTTACCCCGACACCCACCCCTTGCCCTTTGCCTACCATAGCGCTACGTCTACCGCTCCCACTAGCCCTACCTCGGGCCCTAGACCAACGCCCAGTGCTCACTCTAGTCCGAAGCCTAGCACTTGCCCTTCACCGACCAATACACCCTGCCCTACCGAAAGCCAGATCACTAACCCTTGTCCTACGAAATCACCCTGGACCCACCATTAGCCACACCCTAATCATGTCCCACATCCGTTCGGAGTCCTAGGACTACCCGGAGCCCTCCCGTGACACCTAACCTAGCCCTGGGCTATCCCCTACCACTACCACTAGTCCTAGGCCTAACATGAGCCCTAACCCTAACACTGTCCGTGGGCCCCTGCCAACCACTATCCCTTCACCTAACCCTACCCCGAGCACTACCCTTCGCCCTAGGCTTACGCCTACCACTACCTCTGGTCCTACCCCTACCCCTGGCCGTACAGCTCTTCCTACTAATAGGCCCACCCCCATCCCTACCCCTAGCCACAACTCCAACCTCTGGCCCAAAGCCTACTCCGAGGTTTACCCCGACACCCACCCCTTGCCCTATGCCTACCCCAGCGCTACGCCTATCGTTCCCACTAGCCCTAGCTCGGGCCCTAGACCAAAGCCCAGTGCTCATCTAGTCCGAGGCCTAGCACTTGCTCGTCGCCGACCAGTACACCTTGCCCTACCGTTAGCCAGAGCAGTAACCCGTGTCCTACGAATCACCCTGGACCCACCATTAGCCACACCCTAATCCAGCCCTACATCCGTTCGGAGTCCTAGGACTACCCGGAGCCCTCCCGTGACAGTTACCCCTAGCCCTCGCCCATCCCCTACCACTACCACTAGTCCTAGGCCTATCATGAGCCCTAAACCTAACACTGCCCGTGGGTCTCTGCCAACCACTAGCCCTTCACCTAACCCTACCCCGAGCACTACCCCTCGCCCTAGGCTTACGCCTAGCACTACCTCTGGTCCTACCACTACCCCTGGCCCTACAGCTCCCCCTACCCATAGGCCCACCCCCACCCCTACCCCTAGCCACAGCTCCCACTCCTGGGCCTAGGCCTACTCCGAAGTTTACCTCGACACCCACCCCTTGCCTTATGCCTACCCCAGCGCTACGCCTACCGCTCCCACTAGCCCTATCTCGGGACCTAGACCAACGCCTATGGCTCCCTCTAGTCCGAGGCCTAGAACTTGCCCGTCGCTGACCGGTACACCTTGCCCTTGTTAGGGTTAGGGTTAGGGTTAGGGTTAGGGTTAGGGTTTGGGTTAGGGTTTAGAGTTAGGGTTAGGGTTAGGGTTGGTGTTAGGGTTAGGGTTAGGGTTAGGGTTAGGGTTGGTGTTAGGTTTACGGTTAGGGTTAGGGTTAGTGTTAGGGTTAGGGTTAAGGTTGGTGTTAGGGTTAGGGTTAGGGTTAGGGTTAGGGTTAGGGTTAGGGTTAGGTTACCCGAGCACTACACATCGCCCTAGGCCTACGCCTAGCACTACCTCTGGTTATACCACTACTCCTGGCCCTACAGCTCTCCCTACCCATAGGCAAACTTTCATCCCTACCCCTAGCCACAGCTCCCACTCCTGGTCCTAGGCCTACTCCGAGGTTTACCCCGACATCCACCCCTTGCCCTTTGCCTACCTAAGCACTACTCCTACCGCTCCCACTAGCCGTAGCTCGGGCCCTAGACGAACGCCCAGTGCTCCTTCTAGTCCGAGGCCTACCACTTGCCCGACGCCGACCAGTGCAGCTTGCCCTACCGTTAGCCAGAGCACTAACCCGTGTCCTACGAAATCACCCTGGACCCACCCTTACCACACCCTAATCCAGCCCTACACCGGTTCCGAGTCCTAGGACTACCCGGAGCTCTCCCGTGACACCTACCCCTAGCCCTCGGCCATCCCCTACCACTACCACTAGTCCTAGGCCTAACATGAACCCTAACCCTAACACTGCCCCTGGGCCTCTGCCAACCACTAGCCCTTTAACTAATTCTACCCCGAGCACTACCCCTCGCCCTAGGCCTACGCCTAGCACTACCTCTGGTCCTACCACTACACCTGGCCCTACATCTCCCCCTACCCATAGGCCCACCCCCACCCCTACCCTTAGCCACAGCTCCCATTCCTGGCCCTAGGCCTACTCCGAGGTTTACCTCGACACCCACCACTTGCCTTATGCCTACCCCAGCGCTACGCCTACCGCTCCCACTAGCCCTAGCTCGGGCCCTAGACCAACGCCCATGGCTCCCTCTTGTCCGAGGCCTAGATCTTGCCCGTCGCTGACCAGTACACCTTGCCCTTGTTAGGGTTAGTGTTAGGGTTAGGGTTGGTGTTAGGGTTAGGGTTAGTGTTAGGGTTAAGGTTAGTGTTAGGTTTAGGGTTAGGGTTAGGGTTATGGTTAGGGTTAGGTTTGGTGTTAGGGTTTGGGTTAGGGTTAGGGTTAGGGATAGGGTCAGGTTACCCCGAGCACTACCCCTCGTCCTAGGCCTACGCCTAGAACTACCTCTGGTCCTACACCTACCCCTGACCCTACAGATTCCCCTACCCATAGGCCCACCCCCATCCCTACCCCTAGCCACAGCTCCCACTCCTGGTCCTAGGCGTACTCAGAGGTTTACCCCGACACCAAACCCTTGCCCTTTGCCTACCCCAGCGCTACGCCTACCGCTCCCACTAGCCCTACCTCGGGCCCTAGACCAACGCCTAGTGCTCACTCTAGTCCGAAGCCTATCACTTGCCCGACGCCGACCAGTACACCTTGCCCTACCGATAGCCAGAGCACTAACCCGTGTCCTACGAAATCAACTTGGACGCACCATTAGCCACACCCTAATCATGACCCACATCCGTTCGAAGTCCTAGGACTACCCGGAGCCCTCCCGTGACACCTACCCCTAGACCTCGGCCATCCTTTACTACTACCACTAGTCCTAGGCCTAACATGAGCCCTAACCTTAACACTGCCCGTGGGCCTCTGCCAACCACTAGCCCTTCACCTAACTCTACCCCGAGCACTACCCCTCGCCCTAGGCCTACGCCTAACACTACCTCTGGTCCTACCCCTACCCCTGGCCCTACAGCTCCCCCTACCCATAGGCCCACCCCCATCCCTACCTCTAGCCACAACTCCAACTCCTGGCCCAAAGCCTACTCCGAGATTTACCCCGACACCCACCCTTTCCCCTATGCCTACCCCAGCTCTAAGCCTACCGCTCTCACTAGCCCTAGCTCGGGCCCAAACCAACGCCCATGGCTCCCTCTAGTCCGAGACCTAGAACTTGCCCGTCGCTGACCAGTACACCTTGCCCTTGTTAGGGTTAGGTTTAGGGTTAGGGTTAGGGTTAGGATTAGGGTTTAGGGTTAGGGTAAGGGTTAGGGTTGGTGTTAGGGTTAGGGTTAGGGTTAGGGTTGGTGTTACGTTTAGGGTTAGGGTTAGGGTTAGGGTTAGGGTTGGTGTTAGGTTTAGGGTTAGGGTTAGGGTTAGGGTTAGGATTAGGGTTAGGGTTGGTGTTAGGGTTAGGGTTAGGGTTAGGGTTAGGGTTAGGGTTAGGGTTAGGGTTGGTGTTAGTTTTAGGGTTAGGGTTAGGGTTAGGGTTGGTGTTAGGTATAGGGTTAGGGTTAGGGTTAGGTTTAGGGTTAGAGTTAGGGTTGGTGTTAGGGTTAGGGTTAGGGTTAGGGTTAGGGTTGGTGTTAGGGTTAGGGTTAGGGTTAGGTTTAGTGTTGGTGTTAGGTATAGGGTTAGGTTTAGGGTTAGGATTAGGTTTAGTGTTGGTGTTAGGTTTAGGGTTAGGGTTAGGGTTAGGGTTAGTGTTAGGGTTAGGGTTAGGGTTAGGGTTAGGAGTAGGGTTATGGTTGGTGTTAGGGTTAGGGTTAGGGTTAGGGTTAGGCTTAGGGTTAGGGTTAGGGTTGGTGTTAGGCATAGGGTTAGGGTTAGGGTTAGGGTTAGGGTTAGAATTGGTGTTAGGGTTAGGGTTAGGGTTAGGGTTAGGGTTGGTGTTAGGGTTAGGGTTAGGGTTAGGATTAGGGTTAGGGTTGGTGTTAGGGTTAGGGTTAGGGTTAGAATTAGGGTTGGTGTTAGGGTTAGGGTTAGGGTTAGGGTTGGTGATAGGGTTAGGGTTAGGGTTAGGGTTAGGGTTGGTGTTAGGTATAGGGTTAGGGTTAGGGTTAGGGTTAGGATTAGGGTTGGTGTTAGGGTTATGGTTAGGGTTAGGGTTAGGGTTTGTGTTAGGTTTAGAGGTAGGGTTAGGGTTAGGGTTAGGGTTAGGGTTGGTGTTAGGGTTAGGGTTAGAGTTAGGGTTAGGGTTAGGTTTATGGTTTAGGGTTAGGGTTAGGGTTAGGGTTGGTGTTAGAGTTAGGGCTTGGGTTAGGGTTAGGGTTGGTTTTAGGTTTAGGGTTAAGGTTACGGTTAGGGTTAGGGTTGGTGTTAGGGTTAGGGTTAGTGTTAGGATTAGGGTTAGGTTTACGGTTAGGTTACCCTGAGCACTACCCCTCGCCCTAGGCCTACGCCTAGCACTACCTCTGGTCCTACCCCTACCCCTGGCCCTACAGCTCCCCCTACCCATAGGCCCATCGCCATCCCTATCCCTAGCCACAGCTCCCACTGCTGGTCCTAGGCCTACTCCGTGGTTTACCCCGACACCCACCCCTTGCCCTTTGCCTACCCCAGCGCTATGTTTACCGCACCCACTAGCCCTACCTCAGGCCCTAGACCAACGCCCAGTGCTCACTCTAGTCCGAAGCCTAGCACTTGCCCGTCGCCGACCAGTACACCTTGCCTACCGATAGCCAGAGCACTAACCCGTGTCCTACGAAATCACCCTGGACCCACCATTAGCCACACCCTAATCATGACCCACATCCGTTCGGAGTCCTAGGACTACCCGGAGCCCTCCCGTGACACCTACCACTAGCCGTCGGCCATCCTTTACTACTACAACTAGTCCTAGGCCTAACATGAGCCCTAACCGTAACACTGCCCGTGGGCCTCTGCCAACCACTAGCCCTTCACGTAACCCTACCCCGAGCACTACCCCACGCCCTAGGCCTACGCCTAGCAGTACCTCTGGTCCTACCCCGACCCCTGGCCCTACAGCTCCCCCTACCCATAGGCCCATCCCCATCCCTACCCCTAGCCACAACTCCAACTTTTGGCCCAAAGCCTACTCCGAGGTTTACCCCGACACCCACCCTTTGCCCTATGCCTACCCCAGTGCTACGCCTAACGCTCCCACTAGCCCTAGCTCTGGCCCTAGACCAACGCCCAGTGCTCCCTCTAGTCCGAGGCCTACCACTTGCCCGACGCCGACCAGTGCAGCTTGCCCTACCGTTAGCCAGAGCACTAACCCGTGTCCTACGAAATCACCCTGGACCCACCCTTACCACACCCTAATCCAGCCCTACACCGGTTCCGAGTCCTAGGACTACCCGGAGCTCTCCCGTGACACCTACCCCTAGCCCTCGGCCATCCCCTACCACTACCACTAGTCCTAGGCCTAACATGAACCCTAACCCTAACACTGCCCCTGGGCCTCTGCCAACCACTAGCCCTTTAACTAATTCTACCCCGAGCACTACCCCTCGCCCTAGGCCTACGCCTAGCACTACCTCTGGTCCTACCACTACACCTGGCCCTACATCTCCCCCTACCCATAGGCCCACCCCCACCCCTACCCTTAGCCACAGCTCCCATTCCTGGCCCTAGGCCTACTCCGAGGTTTACCTCGACACCCACCACTTGCCTTATGCCTACCCCAGCGCTACGCCTACCGCTCCCACTAGCCCTAGCTCGGGCCCTAGACCAACGCCCATGGCTCCCTCTTGTCCGAGGCCTAGATCTTGCCCGTCGCTGACCAGTACACCTTGCCCTTGTTAGGGTTAGTGTTAGGGTTAGGGTTGGTGTTAGGGTTAGGGTTAGTGTTAGGGTTAAGGTTAGTGTTAGGTTTAGGGTTAGGGTTAGGGTTATGGTTAGGGTTAGGTTTGGTGTTAGGGTTTGGGTTAGGGTTAGGGTTAGGGATAGGGTCAGGTTACCCCGAGCACTACCCCTCGTCCTAGGCCTACGCCTAGAACTACCTCTGGTCCTACACCTACCCCTGACCCTACAGATTCCCCTACCCATAGGCCCACCCCCATCCCTACCCCTAGCCACAGCTCCCACTCCTGGTCCTAGGCGTACTCAGAGGTTTACCCCGACACCAAACCCTTGCCCTTTGCCTACCCCAGCGCTACGCCTACCGCTCCCACTAGCCCTACCTCGGGCCCTAGACCAACGCCTAGTGCTCACTCTAGTCCGAAGCCTATCACTTGCCCGACGCCGACCAGTACACCTTGCCCTACCGATAGCCAGAGCACTAACCCGTGTCCTACGAAATCAACTTGGACGCACCATTAGCCACACCCTAATCATGACCCACATCCGTTCGAAGTCCTAGGACTACCCGGAGCCCTCCCGTGACACCTACCCCTAGACCTCGGCCATCCTTTACTACTACCACTAGTCCTAGGCCTAACATGAGCCCTAACCTTAACACTGCCCGTGGGCCTCTGCCAACCACTAGCCCTTCACCTAACTCTACCCCGAGCACTACCCCTCGCCCTAGGCCTACGCCTAACACTACCTCTGGTCCTACCCCTACCCCTGGCCCTACAGCTCCCCCTACCCATAGGCCCACCCCCATCCCTACCTCTAGCCACAACTCCAACTCCTGGCCCAAAGCCTACTCCGAGATTTACCCCGACACCCACCCTTTCCCCTATGCCTACCCCAGCTCTAAGCCTACCGCTCTCACTAGCCCTAGCTCGGGCCCAAACCAACGCCCATGGCTCCCTCTAGTCCGAGACCTAGAACTTGCCCGTCGCTGACCAGTACACCTTGCCCTTGTTAGGGTTAGGTTTAGGGTTAGGGTTAGGGTTAGGATTAGGGTTTAGGGTTAGGGTAAGGGTTAGGGTTGGTGTTAGGGTTAGGGTTAGGGTTAGGGTTGGTGTTACGTTTAGGGTTAGGGTTAGGGTTAGGGTTAGGGTTGGTGTTAGGTTTAGGGTTAGGGTTAGGGTTAGGGTTAGGATTAGGGTTAGGGTTGGTGTTAGGGTTAGGGTTAGGGTTAGGGTTAGGGTTAGGGTTAGGGTTAGGGTTGGTGTTAGTTTTAGGGTTAGGGTTAGGGTTAGGGTTGGTGTTAGGTATAGGGTTAGGGTTAGGGTTAGGTTTAGGGTTAGAGTTAGGGTTGGTGTTAGGGTTAGGGTTAGGGTTAGGGTTAGGGTTGGTGTTAGGGTTAGGGTTAGGGTTAGGTTTAGTGTTGGTGTTAGGTATAGGGTTAGGTTTAGGGTTAGGATTAGGTTTAGTGTTGGTGTTAGGTTTAGGGTTAGGGTTAGGGTTAGGGTTAGTGTTAGGGTTAGGGTTAGGGTTAGGGTTAGGAGTAGGGTTATGGTTGGTGTTAGGGTTAGGGTTAGGGTTAGGGTTAGGCTTAGGGTTAGGGTTAGGGTTGGTGTTAGGCATAGGGTTAGGGTTAGGGTTAGGGTTAGGGTTAGAATTGGTGTTAGGGTTAGGGTTAGGGTTAGGGTTAGGGTTGGTGTTAGGGTTAGGGTTAGGGTTAGGATTAGGGTTAGGGTTGGTGTTAGGGTTAGGGTTAGGGTTAGAATTAGGGTTGGTGTTAGGGTTAGGGTTAGGGTTAGGGTTGGTGATAGGGTTAGGGTTAGGGTTAGGGTTAGGGTTGGTGTTAGGTATAGGGTTAGGGTTAGGGTTAGGGTTAGGATTAGGGTTGGTGTTAGGGTTATGGTTAGGGTTAGGGTTAGGGTTTGTGTTAGGTTTAGAGGTAGGGTTAGGGTTAGGGTTAGGGTTAGGGTTGGTGTTAGGGTTAGGGTTAGAGTTAGGGTTAGGGTTAGGTTTATGGTTTAGGGTTAGGGTTAGGGTTAGGGTTGGTGTTAGAGTTAGGGCTTGGGTTAGGGTTAGGGTTGGTTTTAGGTTTAGGGTTAAGGTTACGGTTAGGGTTAGGGTTGGTGTTAGGGTTAGGGTTAGTGTTAGGATTAGGGTTAGGTTTACGGTTAGGTTACCCTGAGCACTACCCCTCGCCCTAGGCCTACGCCTAGCACTACCTCTGGTCCTACCCCTACCCCTGGCCCTACAGCTCCCCCTACCCATAGGCCCATCGCCATCCCTATCCCTAGCCACAGCTCCCACTGCTGGTCCTAGGCCTACTCCGTGGTTTACCCCGACACCCACCCCTTGCCCTTTGCCTACCCCAGCGCTATGTTTACCGCACCCACTAGCCCTACCTCAGGCCCTAGACCAACGCCCAGTGCTCACTCTAGTCCGAAGCCTAGCACTTGCCCGTCGCCGACCAGTACACCTTGCCTACCGATAGCCAGAGCACTAACCCGTGTCCTACGAAATCACCCTGGACCCACCATTAGCCACACCCTAATCATGACCCACATCCGTTCGGAGTCCTAGGACTACCCGGAGCCCTCCCGTGACACCTACCACTAGCCGTCGGCCATCCTTTACTACTACAACTAGTCCTAGGCCTAACATGAGCCCTAACCGTAACACTGCCCGTGGGCCTCTGCCAACCACTAGCCCTTCACGTAACCCTACCCCGAGCACTACCCCACGCCCTAGGCCTACGCCTAGCAGTACCTCTGGTCCTACCCCGACCCCTGGCCCTACAGCTCCCCCTACCCATAGGCCCATCCCCATCCCTACCCCTAGCCACAACTCCAACTTTTGGCCCAAAGCCTACTCCGAGGTTTACCCCGACACCCACCCTTTGCCCTATGCCTACCCCAGTGCTACGCCTAACGCTCCCACTAGCCCTAGCTCTGGCCCTAGACCAACGCCCAGTGCTCCCTCTAGTCCGAGGCCTACCACTTGCCCGACGCCGACCAGTACACCTTGCCCTACCTTTAGCCATAGCACTAACCCGTGTCCTACGAAATCACCCTGGATTCACCCTTACCAGACCCTAATATAGCCCTACACCTGTTCCGAGTCCTAGGACTACTCGGAGCCATTTCGTGACACCTACCCCTAGTCCTCGGCCAACCCCTACCACTACCACTAGTCCTAGGCTTAACATGAGCCCTAACCATAACACTGCCCATGGGCCTCTGCCAAACACTAGCCCTTAAACTAACCCTACCCCGAGCACTACCCCTCGCCCTAGGCCTACGCCTAGCACTACCTCTGGTCCTACCACTACCCCTGGCCCTACAGCTCCCCCTACCCATAGGCCCACCCCCAACCCTACCACTAGCCACAGCTCCCACTCCTGGCCCTAGGCCTACTCCGAGGTTTACCTCGACACCCACCCCTTGCCCTATGCCTACCCCAGCGCTACGCCTACCGCTCTCACTAGCCCTAGCTCGGGCCCTAGACCAACGCCCATGGCTCCTTCTAGTCCGAGGCCTAGAACTTGCCCGTCGCTGACCAGTACACCTTGCCCTTGTTAGGGTTAGGGTTAGGGTTAGGGTTAGGGTTAGGATTAGGTTTTAGGGTTAGGGTTAGGGTTAGGGTTGGTGTTAGGGTTAGGGTTAGGGTTAGGGTTAGGGTTGGTGTTAGGTTTAAGGTTAGGGTTAGTGTTAGGGTTACGGTTAGGGTTGGTGTTAGGGTTAGGGTTAGGGTTAGTGTTAGGATTAGGGTTAGGGTTGGTGTTAGGGTTAGGGTTAGGGTTAGGGTTAGGGTTGGTTTTAGGGTTACGGTTAGGGTTAGGGTTAGGGTTAAGGTTAGGGTTAGGGTTAGGGTTAGGATTAGGGTTTAGGGTTAGGGTTAGGGTTAGGGTTACGGTTAGGGTTGGTGTTAGGGTTAGGGTTAGGGTTGGTGTTAGGGTTAGGGTTAGGGTTAGGGTTAGGGTTGGTGTTAGGGTTAGGGTTAGGGTTAGGATTAGGGTTAGGGTTAGGGTTAGGGTTAGGGTTAGTGTTAGGGTTAGGGTTAGGGTTAGGGTTAGGGTTACGGTTAGGGTTGGTGTTAGGGTTGGTGTTAGGGTTAGGGTTAGGGTTAGGGTTAGGGTTGGTGTTAGGGTTAGGGTTAGGGTTAGGGTTAGGGTTGGTGTTAGGGTTAGGGTTAGGGTTAGGGTTAGGGTTAGGGTTAGGGTTAGGGTTGGTGTTAGGCATAGGGTTGGGGTTAGGGTTAGGGTTTGGGTTAGGGTTGGTGTTAGGGTTAGGGTTAGGGTTAGGGTTAGGGTTGGTGTTAGGTTTAGGGTTAGGGTTAGGATTAGGGTTAGGGTTAGGGTTAGGGTTAGGGTTAAAGTTAGGGTTAGGGTTAGGGTTAGGGTTGGTGTTAGGGTTAGGGTTAGGGTTAGGTTTAGGGTTGGTGTTAGGTATAGGGTTAGGTTTATGGTTAGGGTTAGGTTTAGGGTTGGTGTTAGGGTTAGGGTTAGGGTTAGGGTTAGTGTTAGTGTTAGGGTTAGGGTTAGGGTTAGGTTACCCCGAGCACTACCCCTCGCCCTAGGCCTACGCCTAGCACTACCTCTGGTCCTACCCCTACCCCTGTTTCTACAGCTCCCCCTACCCATAGGCCCACCCCCATCCCTACCCCTAGCCACAGCTCCCACTCCTGGTCCTAGGCCTACTCCGAGGTTCACCCCGACACCCACCCCTTGCCCTTTGCCTACCCCAGTGCTACGCCTACCACTCCCACTAGCCCTACCTCGGGCCCTAGACCAACGCCCAGTGCTCACTCTAGTGCGAAGCCTAGCACTTGCCCGTCGCCAACCGGTACACCTTGCCCTACCGATAGCCAGAGCATTAACCCGTGTCCTACGAAATCACCCTGGACCCACCATTAGCCACACCCTAATCCAGCCCTACATCCGTTCGGAGTCCTAGGACTACCCGGAGTTCTCCCGTGACAGTTACCCCTAGCCCTCGACCATCCCCTACCACTACCACTAGTCCTAGGCCTAACATGAGACCTAAATCTAACACTGCCCGTGGGCCTCTGCCAACCACTAGCCCTTCACCTAACCCTACCCCGAGCACTACCCATCGCCCTAGGCCTACGCCTAGAACTACCTCTGGTCCTACCCCTACCCCTGGCCCTACAGCTCCCCCTACTTATAGGCCCACCCCCATCCCTACCCCTAGCCACAACTCCAACCTCTGGCCCAAAGCCTACTCCGAGGTGTACCCCGACACCCACCCCTTGCCCTATGCCTACCCCAGTGCTACGCCTACCGATCCCACTAGCCCTAGCTCGGGCCCTAGACCAACGCCCAGTGCTCCCTCTAGTTTGAGGCCTACCACCTGCCCGACGCCGACCAGTACACCTTGCCCTACCGTTAGCCAGAGCACTAACCCGTGTCCTATGAAATCACCCTGGACCCACCCTTACCACACCCTAATCCAGCCCTACACCCGTTTTGAGTCCTAGGACTACCCGCAGCTGTTTCGTGACACCTACCCCTAGTCCTCGGCCAACCCTTACCACTACCACTAGTCCTAGGCATAACATGAGCCCTAACACTAACACTGCCCGTGGGCCTCTGCCAACCACTAGCCCTTCAACTAACCCTACCCCGAGCACTACCCCTCGCCCTAGGCCTACGCCTAGCACTACCTCTGTTCCTACCACTACCCTGGCCCTACAGTGTCCCCTACCCATAGGCCCACCCCCAACCCTACCACTAGCCACAGCTCCCACTCCTGGCTCTAGGCCTACTCGCGGTTTACCTCGACACCCACCCCTTGCCCTAAGCCTACCCCAGCGCTACGCTTACCGCTCTCACTAGCCCTAGCCCGGGCCCTAGACCAACGCCCATGCCTCCTTCTAGTCCGAGGCCTAGAACTTGCCCGTCGCTGACCAGTAAACCTTGCCCTTGTTAGGGTTAGGGTTAAGGTTAGGGTTAGGGTTAGGGTTAGGATTAGGGTTTAGGGTTAGGGTTAGGGTTAGGGTTGGTGTTAGGGTTAGGGTTAGGGTTAGGGTTAGGGTTGGTGTTAGGGTTAGGGTTAGGGTTAGGGTTAGAGTTACGGTTAGGGTTGGTGTTAGGGTTAGGGTTAGGGTTAGAGTTAGGATTAGGGTTAGGGTTGGTGTTAGGGTTAGGGTTAGGGTTAGGGTTGGTGTTAGGGTTAGGGTTAGGGTTAGGGTTAGGGTTGGTGTTAGGTATAGGTTTAGGGTTAGGGTTAGGGTTAGGGTTAGGGTTGGTGTTAGGGTAAGGGTTAGGGTTAGGGTTAGGGTTAGGGTTAGGGTTGGTGTTAGGTTTAGGGTTTGGTTAGAGTTAGGGTTGGTGTTAGGTTTAGGGTTAGGGTTAGGGTTAGGGTTAGGGTTAGGGTTGGTGTTAGGGTTAGGGTTTGGGTTAGAGTTAGGGTTGGTGTTAGGTTTAGGGTTAGGTTTAGGGTTAGGATTAGGGTTAGGGGGGTGTTAGGGTTAGGGTTAGGGTTAGGGTTAGGTCACCCCGAGCACTACCCTTCTCCCTAGGCGTACGCCTGGCACTACCTCTGGTCCTACACCTACCCCTGGCCCTACAGCTCCCCCTACCCATAGGCCCACCCCCATTCCTACCCCTAGACACAGCTCCCAGTCCTGGTCCTAGGCCTACTCCGAGGTTTACCCCGACACCCACCCCTTGCCCTTTGCCTACCATAGCGCTACGTCTACCGCTCCCACTAGCCCTACCTCGGGCCCTAGACCAACGCCCAGTGCTCACTCTAGTCCGAAGCCTAGCACTTGCCCTTCACCGACCAATACACCCTGCCCTACCGAAAGCCAGATCACTAACCCTTGTCCTACGAAATCACCCTGGACCCACCATTAGCCACACCCTAATCATGTCCCACATCCGTTCGGAGTCCTAGGACTACCCGGAGCCCTCCCGTGACACCTAACCTAGCCCTGGGCTATCCCCTACCACTACCACTAGTCCTAGGCCTAACATGAGCCCTAACCCTAACACTGTCCGTGGGCCCCTGCCAACCACTATCCCTTCACCTAACCCTACCCCGAGCACTACCCTTCGCCCTAGGCTTACGCCTACCACTACCTCTGGTCCTACCCCTACCCCTGGCCGTACAGCTCTTCCTACTAATAGGCCCACCCCCATCCCTACCCCTAGCCACAACTCCAACCTCTGGCCCAAAGCCTACTCCGAGGTTTACCCCGACACCCACCCCTTGCCCTATGCCTACCCCAGCGCTACGCCTATCGTTCCCACTAGCCCTAGCTCGGGCCCTAGACCAAAGCCCAGTGCTCATCTAGTCCGAGGCCTAGCACTTGCTCGTCGCCGACCAGTACACCTTGCCCTACCGTTAGCCAGAGCAGTAACCCGTGTCCTACGAATCACCCTGGACCCACCATTAGCCACACCCTAATCCAGCCCTACATCCGTTCGGAGTCCTAGGACTACCCGGAGCCCTCCCGTGACAGTTACCCCTAGCCCTCGCCCATCCCCTACCACTACCACTAGTCCTAGGCCTATCATGAGCCCTAAACCTAACACTGCCCGTGGGTCTCTGCCAACCACTAGCCCTTCACCTAACCCTACCCCGAGCACTACCCCTCGCCCTAGGCTTACGCCTAGCACTACCTCTGGTCCTACCACTACCCCTGGCCCTACAGCTCCCCCTACCCATAGGCCCACCCCCACCCCTACCCCTAGCCACAGCTCCCACTCCTGGGCCTAGGCCTACTCCGAAGTTTACCTCGACACCCACCCCTTGCCTTATGCCTACCCCAGCGCTACGCCTACCGCTCCCACTAGCCCTATCTCGGGACCTAGACCAACGCCTATGGCTCCCTCTAGTCCGAGGCCTAGAACTTGCCCGTCGCTGACCGGTACACCTTGCCCTTGTTAGGGTTAGGGTTAGGGTTAGGGTTAGGGTTAGGGTTTGGGTTAGGGTTTAGAGTTAGGGTTAGGGTTAGGGTTGGTGTTAGGGTTAGGGTTAGGGTTAGGGTTAGGGTTGGTGTTAGGTTTACGGTTAGGGTTAGGGTTAGTGTTAGGGTTAGGGTTAAGGTTGGTGTTAGGGTTAGGGTTAGGGTTAGGGTTAGGGTTAGGGTTAGGGTTAGGTTACCCGAGCACTACACATCGCCCTAGGCCTACGCCTAGCACTACCTCTGGTTATACCACTACTCCTGGCCCTACAGCTCTCCCTACCCATAGGCAAACTTTCATCCCTACCCCTAGCCACAGCTCCCACTCCTGGTCCTAGGCCTACTCCGAGGTTTACCCCGACATCCACCCCTTGCCCTTTGCCTACCTAAGCACTACTCCTACCGCTCCCACTAGCCGTAGCTCGGGCCCTAGACGAACGCCCAGTGCTCCTTCTAGTCCGAGGCCTACCACTTGCCCGACGCCGACCAGTGCAGCTTGCCCTACCGTTAGCCAGAGCACTAACCCGTGTCCTACGAAATCACCCTGGACCCACCCTTACCACACCCTAATCCAGCCCTACACCGGTTCCGAGTCCTAGGACTACCCGGAGCTCTCCCGTGACACCTACCCCTAGCCCTCGGCCATCCCCTACCACTACCACTAGTCCTAGGCCTAACATGAACCCTAACCCTAACACTGCCCCTGGGCCTCTGCCAACCACTAGCCCTTTAACTAATTCTACCCCGAGCACTACCCCTCGCCCTAGGCCTACGCCTAGCACTACCTCTGGTCCTACCACTACACCTGGCCCTACATCTCCCCCTACCCATAGGCCCACCCCCACCCCTACCCTTAGCCACAGCTCCCATTCCTGGCCCTAGGCCTACTCCGAGGTTTACCTCGACACCCACCACTTGCCTTATGCCTACCCCAGCGCTACGCCTACCGCTCCCACTAGCCCTAGCTCGGGCCCTAGACCAACGCCCATGGCTCCCTCTTGTCCGAGGCCTAGATCTTGCCCGTCGCTGACCAGTACACCTTGCCCTTGTTAGGGTTAGTGTTAGGGTTAGGGTTGGTGTTAGGGTTAGGGTTAGTGTTAGGGTTAAGGTTAGTGTTAGGTTTAGGGTTAGGGTTAGGGTTATGGTTAGGGTTAGGTTTGGTGTTAGGGTTTGGGTTAGGGTTAGGGTTAGGGATAGGGTCAGGTTACCCCGAGCACTACCCCTCGTCCTAGGCCTACGCCTAGAACTACCTCTGGTCCTACACCTACCCCTGACCCTACAGATTCCCCTACCCATAGGCCCACCCCCATCCCTACCCCTAGCCACAGCTCCCACTCCTGGTCCTAGGCGTACTCAGAGGTTTACCCCGACACCAAACCCTTGCCCTTTGCCTACCCCAGCGCTACGCCTACCGCTCCCACTAGCCCTACCTCGGGCCCTAGACCAACGCCTAGTGCTCACTCTAGTCCGAAGCCTATCACTTGCCCGACGCCGACCAGTACACCTTGCCCTACCGATAGCCAGAGCACTAACCCGTGTCCTACGAAATCAACTTGGACGCACCATTAGCCACACCCTAATCATGACCCACATCCGTTCGAAGTCCTAGGACTACCCGGAGCCCTCCCGTGACACCTACCCCTAGACCTCGGCCATCCTTTACTACTACCACTAGTCCTAGGCCTAACATGAGCCCTAACCTTAACACTGCCCGTGGGCCTCTGCCAACCACTAGCCCTTCACCTAACTCTACCCCGAGCACTACCCCTCGCCCTAGGCCTACGCCTAACACTACCTCTGGTCCTACCCCTACCCCTGGCCCTACAGCTCCCCCTACCCATAGGCCCACCCCCATCCCTACCTCTAGCCACAACTCCAACTCCTGGCCCAAAGCCTACTCCGAGATTTACCCCGACACCCACCCTTTCCCCTATGCCTACCCCAGCTCTAAGCCTACCGCTCTCACTAGCCCTAGCTCGGGCCCTAGACCAACGCCCATGGCTCCCTCTAGTCCGAGACCTAGAACTTGCCCGTCGCTGACCAGTACACCTTGCCCTTGTTAGGGTTAGGTTTAGGGTTAGGGTTAGGGTTAGGATTAGGGTTTAGGGTTAGGGTAAGGGTTAGGGTTGGTGTTAGGGTTAGGGTTAGGGTTAGGGTTGGTGTTACGTTTAGGGTTAGGGTTAGGGTTAGGGTTAGGGTTGGTGTTAGGTTTAGGGTTAGGGTTAGGGTTAGGGTTAGGATTAGGGTTAGGGTTGGTGTTAGGGTTAGGGTTAGGGTTAGGGTTAGGGTTAGGGTTAGGGTTAGGGTTAGGGTTGGTGTTAGTTTTAGGGTTAGGGTTAGGGTTAGGGTTGGTGTTAGGTATAGGGTTAGGGTTAGGGTTAGGTTTAGGGTTAGAGTTAGGGTTGGTGTTAGGGTTAGGGTTAGGGTTAGGGTTAGGGTTGGTGTTAGGGTTAGGGTTAGGGTTAGGTTTAGTGTTGGTGTTAGGTATAGGGTTAGGTTTAGGGTTAGGATTAGGTTTAGTGTTGGTGTTAGGTTTAGGGTTAGGGTTAGGGTTAGGGTTAGTGTTAGGGTTAGGGTTAGGGTTAGGGTTAGGAGTAGGGTTATGGTTGGTGTTAGGGTTAGGGTTAGGGTTAGGGTTAGGCTTAGGGTTAGGGTTAGGGTTGGTGTTAGGCATAGGGTTAGGGTTAGGGTTAGGGTTAGGGTTAGGGTTGGTGTTAGGGTTAGGGTTAGGGTTAGGGTTAGGGTTGGTGTTAGGGTTAGGGTTAGGGTTAGGATTAGGGTTAGGGTTGGTGTTAGGGTTAGGGTTAGGGTTAGAATTAGGGTTGGTGTTAGGGTTAGGGTTAGGGTTAGGGTTGGTGATAGGGTTAGGGTTAGGGTTAGGGTTAGGGTTGGTGTTAGGTATAGGGTTAGGGTTAGGGTTAGGGTTAGGATTAGGGTTGGTGTTAGGGTTATGGTTAGGGTTAGGGTTAGGGTTTGTGTTAGGTTTAGAGGTAGGGTTAGGGTTAGGGTTAGGGTTAGGGTTGGTGTTAGGGTTAGGGTTAGAGTTAGGGTTAGGGTTAGGTTTATGGTTTAGGGTTAGGGTTAGGGTTAGGGTTGGTGTTAGAGTTAGGGCTTGGGTTAGGGTTAGGGTTGGTTTTAGGTTTAGGGTTAAGGTTACGGTTAGGGTTAGGGTTGGTGTTAGGGTTAGGGTTAGTGTTAGGATTAGGGTTAGGTTTACGGTTAGGTTACCCTGAGCACTACCCCTCGCCCTAGGCCTACGCCTAGCACTACCTCTGGTCCTACCCCTACCCCTGGCCCTACAGCTCCCCCTACCCATAGGCCCATCGCCATCCCTATCCCTAGCCACAGCTCCCACTGCTGGTCCTAGGCCTACTCCGTGGTTTACCCCGACACCCACCCCTTGCCCTTTGCCTACCCCAGCGCTATGTTTACCGCACCCACTAGCCCTACCTCAGGCCCTAGACCAACGCCCAGTGCTCACTCTAGTCCGAAGCCTAGCACTTGCCCGTCGCCGACCAGTACACCTTGCCTACCGATAGCCAGAGCACTAACCCGTGTCCTACGAAATCACCCTGGACCCACCATTAGCCACACCCTAATCATGACCCACATCCGTTCGGAGTCCTAGGACTACCCGGAGCCCTCCCGTGACACCTACCACTAGCCGTCGGCCATCCTTTACTACTACAACTAGTCCTAGGCCTAACATGAGCCCTAACCGTAACACTGCCCGTGGGCCTCTGCCAACCACTAGCCCTTCACGTAACCCTACCCCGAGCACTACCCCACGCCCTAGGCCTACGCCTAGCAGTACCTCTGGTCCTACCCCGACCCCTGGCCCTACAGCTCCCCCTACCCATAGGCCCATCCCCATCCCTACCCCTAGCCACAACTCCAACTTTTGGCCCAAAGCCTACTCCGAGGTTTACCCCGACACCCACCCTTTGCCCTATGCCTACCCCAGTGCTACGCCTAACGCTCCCACTAGCCCTAGCTCTGGCCCTAGACCAACGCCCAGTGCTCCCTCTAGTCCGAGGCCTACCACTTGCCCGACGCCGACCAGTACACCTTGCCCTACCTTTAGCCATAGCACTAACCCGTGTCCTACGAAATCACCCTGGATTCACCCTTACCAGACCCTAATATAGCCCTACACCTGTTCCGAGTCCTAGGACTACTCGGAGCCATTTCGTGACACCTACCCCTAGTCCTCGGCCAACCCCTACCACTACCACTAGTCCTAGGCTTAACATGAGCCCTAACCATAACACTGCCCATGGGCCTCTGCCAAACACTAGCCCTTAAACTAACCCTACCCCGAGCACTACCCCTCGCCCTAGGCCTACGCCTAGCACTACCTCTGGTCCTACCACTACCCCTGGCCCTACAGCTCCCCCTACCCATAGGCCCACCCCCAACCCTACCACTAGCCACAGCTCCCACTCCTGGCCCTAGGCCTACTCCGAGGTTTACCTCGACACCCACCCCTTGCCCTATGCCTACCCCAGCGCTACGCCTACCGCTCTCACTAGCCCTAGCTCGGGCCCTAGACCAACGCCCATGGCTCCTTCTAGTCCGAGGCCTAGAACTTGCCCGTCGCTGACCAGTACACCTTGCCCTTGTTAGGGTTAGGGTTAGGGTTAGGGTTAGGGTTAGGATTAGGTTTTAGGGTTAGGGTTAGGGTTAGGGTTGGTGTTAGGGTTAGGGTTAGGGTTAGGGTTAGGGTTGGTGTTAGGTTTAAGGTTAGGGTTAGTGTTAGGGTTACGGTTAGGGTTGGTGTTAGGGTTAGGGTTAGGGTTAGTGTTAGGATTAGGGTTAGGGTTGGTGTTAGGGTTAGGGTTAGGGTTAGGGTTAGGGTTGGTTTTAGGGTTACGGTTAGGGTTAGGGTTAGGGTTAAGGTTAGGGTTAGGGTTAGGGTTAGGATTAGGGTTTAGGGTTAGGGTTAGGGTTAGGGTTACGGTTAGGGTTGGTGTTAGGGTTAGGGTTAGGGTTGGTGTTAGGGTTAGGGTTAGGGTTAGGGTTAGGGTTGGTGTTAGGGTTAGGGTTAGGGTTAGGATTAGGGTTACGGTTAGGGTTGGTGTTAGGGTTAGTGTTAGGGTTAGGGTTAGGATTAGGGTTAGGGTTGGTGTTAGGGTTAGGGTTAGGGTTAGGGTTGGTGTTAGGGTTAGGGTTAGGGTTAGAGTTAGGGTTGGTGTTAGGGTTAGGGTTAGGGTTAGGGTTAGGGTTACGGTTAGGGTTGGTGTTAGGGTTAGGGTTAGGGTTAGGGTTAGGATTAGGGTTAGGGTTGGTGTTAGGGTTAGGGTTAGGGTTAGGGTTAGGGTTGGTGTTAGGGTTAGGGTTAGGGTTAGGGTTAGGGTTAGGGTTAGGGTTAGGGTTGGTGTTAGGCATAGGGTTGGGGTTAGGGTTAGGGTTTGGGTTAGGGTTGGTGTTAGGGTTAGGGTTAGGGTTAGGGTTAGGGTTGGTGTTAGGTTTAGGGTTAGGGTTAGGATTAGGGTTAGGGTTAGGGTTAGGGTTAGGGTTAAAGTTAGGGTTAGGGTTAGGGTTAGGGTTGGTGTTAGGGTTAGGGTTAGGGTTAGGTTTAGGGTTGGTGTTAGGTATAGGGTTAGGTTTATGGTTAGGGTTAGGTTTAGGGTTGGTGTTAGGGTTAGGGTTAGGGTTAGGGTTAGTGTTAGTGTTAGGGTTAGGGTTAGGGTTAGGTTACCCCGAGCACTACCCCTCGCCCTAGGCCTACGCCTAGCACTACCTCTGGTCCTACCCCTACCCCTGTTTCTACAGCTCCCCCTACCCATAGGCCCACCCCCATCCCTACCCCTAGCCACAGCTCCCACTCCTGGTCCTAGGCCTACTCCGAGGTTCACCCCGACACCCACCCCTTGCCCTTTGCCTACCCCAGTGCTACGCCTACCACTCCCACTAGCCCTACCTCGGGCCCTAGACCAACGCCCAGTGCTCACTCTAGTGCGAAGCCTAGCACTTGCCCGTCGCCAACCGGTACACCTTGCCCTACCGATAGCCAGAGCATTAACCCGTGTCCTACGAAATCACCCTGGACCCACCATTAGCCACACCCTAATCCAGCCCTACATCCGTTCGGAGTCCTAGGACTACCCGGAGTTCTCCCGTGACAGTTACCCCTAGCCCTCGACCATCCCCTACCACTACCACTAGTCCTAGGCCTAACATGAGACCTAAATCTAACACTGCCCGTGGGCCTCTGCCAACCACTAGCCCTTCACCTAACCCTACCCCGAGCACTACCCATCGCCCTAGGCCTACGCCTAGAACTACCTCTGGTCCTACCCCTACCCCTGGCCCTACAGCTCCCCCTACTTATAGGCCCACCCCCATCTCTACCCCTAGCCACAACTCCAACCTCTGGCCCAAAGCCTACTCCGAGGTGTACCCCGACACCCACCCCTTGCCCTATGCCTACCCCAGTGCTACGCCTACCGATCCCACTAGCCCTAGCTCGGGCCCTAGACCAACGCCCAGTGCTCCCTCTAGTTTGAGGCCTACCACCTGCCCGACGCCGACCAGTACACCTTGCCCTACCGTTAGCCAGAGCACTAACCCGTGTCCTATGAAATCACCCTGGACCCACCCTTACCACACCCTAATCCAGCCCTACACCCGTTTTGAGTCCTAGGACTACCCGCAGCTGTTTCGTGACACCTACCCCTAGTCCTCGGCCAACCCTTACCACTACCACTAGTCCTAGGCATAACATGAGCCCTAACACTAACACTGCCCGTGGGCCTCTGCCAACCACTAGCCCTTCAACTAACCCTACCCCGAGCACTACCCCTCGCCCTAGGCCTACGCCTAGCACTACCTCTGTTCCTACCACTACCCTGGCCCTACAGCGTCCCCTACCCATAGGCCCACCCCCAACCCTACCACTAGCCACAGCTCCCACTCCTGGCTCTAGGCCTACTCGAGGTTTACCTCGACACACACCCCTTGCCCTAAGCCTACCCCAGCGCTACGCTTACCGCTCTCACTAGCCCTAGCCCGGGCCCTAGACCAACGCCCATGCCTCCTTCTAGTCCGAGGCCTAGAACTTGCCCGTCGCTGACCAGTAAACCTTGCCCTTGTTAGGGTTAGGGTTAAGGTTAGGGTTAGGGTTAGGGTTAGGATTAGGGTTTAGGGTTAGGGTTAGGGTTAGGGTTGGTGTTAGGGTTAGGGTTAGGGTTAGGGTTAGGGTTGGTGTTAGGGTTAGGGTTAGGGTTAGGGTTAGAGTTACGGTTAGGGTTGGTGTTAGGGTTAGGGTTAGGGTTAGAGTTAGGATTAGGGTTAGGGTTGGTGTTAGGGTTAGGGTTAGGGTTAGGGTTGGTGTTAGGGTTAGGGTTAGGGTTAGGGTTAGGGTTGGTGTTAGGTATAGGTTTAGGGTTAGGGTTAGGGTTAGGGTTGGTGTTAGGGTTAGGGTTAGGGTTAGGGTTAGTGTTAGGGTTAGGGTTAGGGTTAGGATTAAGATTAGGGTTAGGGTTGGTGTTAGGGTTAGGGTTAGGGTTAGGGTTAGGGTTAGGGTTAGGGTTAGGGTTGGTTTTAGGGTTAGGGTTAGGGTTAGGGTTGTTGTTAGGGTTAGGGTTAGGGTAAGAGTTAGGGTTAGGGTTAGGGTTAGGGTTGGTGTTAGGGTTAGGGTTAGGGTTAGGGTTAGGGTTGGTGTTAGGGTTAGGGTTTGGGTTAGGGTTAGGGTTGGTGTTACGTTTAGGGTTAGGGTTAGGGTTAGGGTTAGGGTTGGTGTTAGGGTTAGGGTTAAAGTTAGGGTTCGTGTTAGGCATAGGGTTAGGGTTAGGGTTAGGGTTAGGGTTAGAGTTGGTGTTAGGGTTAGGGTTAGGGTTAGGGTTAGGGTTGTTGTTAGGGTTAGGGTTAGGGTTAGGATTAGGGTTAGGGTTGGTGTTAGGGTTAGGGTTAGGGTTAGGGTTGGTGTTTGGGTTAGGGTTAGGTTTAGGGTTAGGTTTAGGGTTAGGGTTAGGGTTGGTGTTAGGGTTAGGGTTAGGGTTAGGGTTAGGGTTAGGGTTGGTGTTAGGTATAGGGTTAGGGTTAGGGTTAGGGTTAGGGTTAGGGTTAGGGTTAGGGTTAGGGTTAGGGTTAGGTTGGTGTTAGGGTTAGGGTTAGGGTTAGGGTTAGGGTTGATGTTAGCTTTAGGGTTAGGGTTAGGATTAGGGTTAGGGTTGGTGTTAGGGTTAGGGTTAGGGTTAGGGTTAGGGTTGATGTTAGGTTTAGGGTTAGGTTTAGGGTTAGGGTTCGTGTTAGGCATAGGGTTAGGGTTAGGGTTAGGGTTAGGGTTGGTGTTAGGGTTAGGGTTAGGGTTAGGGTTGATGTTAGCTTTAGGGTTAGGGTTAGGATTAGGTTTAGGGTTGGTGTTAGGGTTAGGGTTAGGGTTAGGGTTGGTGTTAGGGTTAGGGTTAGGGTTAGGGTTAGGGTTGGTGTTAGGTATAGGTTTAGGGTTAGGGTTAGGGTTAGGGTTGGTGTTAGGGTTAGGGTTAGGGTTAGGGTTAGTGTTAGGGTTAGGGTTAGGGTTAGGATTAAGATTAGGGTTAGGGTTGGTGTTAGGGTTAGGGTTAGGGTTAGGGTTAGGGTTAGGGTTAGGGTTAGGGTTGGTTTTAGGGTTAGGGTTAGGGTTAGGGTTGTTGTTAGGGTTAGGGTTAGGGTAAGAGTTAGGGTTAGGGTTAGGGTTAGGGTTGGTGTTAGGGTTAGGGTTAGGGTTAGGGTTAGGGTTGGTGTTAGGGTTAGGGTTTGGGTTAGGGTTAGGGTTGGTGTTACGTTTAGGGTTAGGGTTAGGGTTAGGGTTAGGGTTAGGGTTGGTGTTAGGGTTAGGGTTAAAGTTAGGGTTCGTGTTAGGCATAGGGTTAGGGTTAGGGTTAGGGTTAGGGTTAGAGTTGGTGTTAGGGTTAGGGTTAGGGTTAGGGTTAGGGTTGTTGTTAGGGTTAGGGTTAGGGTTAGGATTAGGGTTAGGGTTGGTGTTAGGGTTAGGGTTAGGGTTAGGGTTGGTGTTTGGGTTAGGGTTAGGTTTAGGGTTAGGTTTAGGGTTAGGGTTAGGGTTGGTGTTAGGGTTAGGGTTAGGGTTAGGGTTAGGGTTAGGGTTGGTGTTAGGTATAGGGTTAGGGTTAGGGTTAGGGTTAGGGTTAGGGTTAGGGTTAGAGTTAGGGTTAGGGTTAGGTTGGTGTTAGGGTTAGGGTTAGGGTTAGGGTTAGGGTTGATGTTAGCTTTAGGGTTAGGGTTAGGATTAGGGTTAGGGTTGGTGTTAGGGTTAGGGTTAGGGTTAGGGTTAGGGTTGGTGTTAGGTTTAGGGTTAGGTTTAGGGTTAGGGTTCGTGTTAGGCATAGGGTTAGGGTTAGGGTTAGGGTTAGGGTTGGTGTTAGGGTTAGGGTTAGGGTTAGGGTTGATGTTAGCTTTAGGGTTAGGGTTAGGATTAGGTTTAGGGTTGGTGTTAGGGTTAGGGTTAGGGTTAGAGTTAGGGTTGGTGTTAGGGTTAGGGTTAGAATTAGGGTTAGGGTTAGGGTTAGGGTTAGGGTTGGTGTTAGGGTTAGGGTTAGGGTTAGGGTTAGGGTTGGTGTTAGGGTTAGGGTTAGGGTTAGAGTTAGGGTTAGGGTTAGGGTTAGGGTTGGTGTTAGGGTTAGGGTTAGGGTTAGGGTTAGGGTTGGTGTTAGGGTTAGCGTTTGGGTTAGGGTTAGGGTTGGTGTTATGTTTAGGGTTAGGGTTAGGGTTAGGGTTAGGGTTGGTGTTAGGGTTAGGGTTAGGGTTAGGGTTAGGGTTACGGTTAGGGTTGGTGTTAGGGTTAGGTTTAGGGTTAGGGTTAGGATTAGGGTTAGGGTTGGTGTTAGGGTTAGGGTTAGGGTTATGGTTGGTGTTAGGGTTAGGGTTAGGGTTAGGGTTAGGGTTGGTGTTAGGTATAGTGTTAGGGTTAGGGTTAGGGTTAGGGTTAGGGTTGGTGTTAGGGTTAGGGTTAGGGTTAGGGTTAGGGTTAGGTTTAGTGTTAGGGTTAGGGTTAGGGTTAGGATTAGGATTAGGGTTAGGGTTGGTGTTAGGGTTAGGGTTAGGTTTAGGGTTAGGGTTAGGGTTAGGGTTCGTGTTAGGCATAGGGTTAGGGTTAGGGTTAGGGTTAGGGTTAGGGTTGGTGTTAGGGTTAGGGTTAGGGTTTTGGTTAGGGTTGGTGTTAAGGTTAGGGTTAGGGTTAGGATTAGGGTTAGAGTTGGTGTTAAGGTTAGGGTTAGGGTTAGGGTTAGGGTTGGTGTTAGGGTTAGGGTTAGGGTTAGGGTTAGGTTTAGGGTTAGGGTTGGTGTTAGGGTTAGGGTTAGGGTTAGGGTTAGGGTTGGTGTTAGGTTTACGGTTAGGGTTAGGGTTAGTGTTAGAGTTAGGGTTAAGGTTGGTGTTAGGGTTAGGGTTAGGGTTAGGGTTAGGGTTAGGGTTAGGTTACCCGAGCACTACACATCGCCCTAGGCCTACGCCTAGCACTACCTCTGGTTATACCACTACTCCTGGCCCTACAGCTCCCCCTACCCATAGGCAAACTTTCATCCCTACCCCTAGCCACAGCTCCCACTCCTGGTCCTAGGCCTACTCCGAGGTTTACCCCGACACCCACCCCTTGCCCTTTGCCTACCTAAGCACTACTCCTACCGCTCCCACTAGCCGTAGCTCGGGCCCTAGACGAACGCCCAGTGCTCCTTCTAGTCCGAGGCCTACCACTTGCCCGACGCCGACCAGTGCAGCTTGCCCTACCGTTAGCCAGAGCACTAACCCGTGTCCTACGAAATCACCCTGGACCCACCCTTACCACACCCTAATCCAGCCCTACACCCGTTCCGAGTCCTAGGACTACCCGGAGCTCTCCCGTGTCACCTACCCCTAGCCCTCGGCCATCCCCTACCACTACCACTAGTCCTAGGCCTAACATGAACCCTAACCCTAACACTGCCCGTGGGCCTCTGCCAACCACTAGCCCTTTAACTAATTCTACCCCGAGCACTACCCCTCGCCCTAGGCCTACGCCTAGCACTACCTCTGGTCCTACCACTACACCTGGCCCTACATCTCCCCCAACCCATAGGCCCACCCCCACCCCTACCCCTAGCCACAGCTCCCATTCCTGGCCCTAGGCCTACTCCGAGGTTTACCTCGACACCCACCCCTTGCCCTATGCCTACCCCAGCGCTACGCCTACCGCTCCCACTAGCCCTAGCTCAGGCCCTAGACCAACGCCCATGGCTCCCTTTTGTCCGAGGCCTAGATCTTGCCCGTCGCTGACCAGTACACCTTGCCCTTGTTAGGGTTAGTGTTAGGGTTTGGGTTGGTGTTAGGGTTAGGGTTAGTGTTAGGGTTAAGGTTAGTGTTAGGTTTAGGGTTAGGGTTAGGGTTAGGGTTAGGGTTAGGTTTGGTGTTAGGGTTTAAGTTAGGGTTAGGGTTAGGGATAGGGTCAGGTTACCTTGAGCACTACCCCTCGTCCTAGGCCTACGCCTAGAACTACCTCTGGTCCTAAACCTACCACTGACCCTACAGATTCCCCTACCCATAGGCCCACCCCCATCCCTACCCCTAGCCACAGCTCCCACTCCTGGTCCTAGGCGTACTCAGAGGTTTACCCCGACACCAAACTCTTGCCCTTTGCCTACCCCAGCGCTACGCCTACCGCTCCCACAATCCCTACCTCGGGCCCTAGACCAACGCCTAGTGCTCACTCTAGTCCGAAGCCTATCACTTGCCCGACGCCGACCAGTACACCTTGCCCTACCAATAGCCAGAGCACTAAACCGTGTCCTACGAAATCACCCTGGACCCACCATTAGCCACACCCTAATCCAGCCCTACAACCGTTCGAAGTCCTAAAACTACACGGAGCCCTCCCATGACACCTACCCCTAGCCCTCGGCCATCCCCTACCACTACCACTAGTCCTAGGCCTAACATGAGCCCTAACCCTAACACTGCCCGTGGGCCTCTGCCAATCACTAGCCCTTCACCTAACCCTTCCCCGAGCACTACCCCTCGCCCTAGGCCTACGCCTAGCACTACTTCTTTTCCTACCCCTACCCCTGGCCCTACAGCTCCCGCTACCCATAGGCCCACCCCCATCCTACCCCTAGCCACAACTCCAACTCCTGGCCGAAAGCCTACTCCGAGGTTTTCCCGACACCCAACCCTTGCCTTAAGCCTACCCCAGTGCTACGCCTACCGCTCCCACTAGCCCTAGCTCGGGTCCTAGACCAACGCCCAAGCTCCCTCTAGTCCGAGGCCGACCACTACCCCGACGCCGACCAGTACATTTTGCCCTACTGTTAGCCAGAGCACTAACCCGTGTCCTACGAAATCACCCTGGACCCACCCTTACCGCACCCTAATCCAGCCCTACACCTGTTCCGAGTCCTAGGACTACCCGGAGCCCTCCCGTGACACCTACCTCTAGCCCTCGGCCAACCCCTACCACTACCACTAGTCCTAGGCTTAACATGAGCCCTAACCCTAACACTGCCCGTGGGCCTCTGCCAACCACTAGCCCTTCAACTAACCCTACCACGAGCACTACCCCTCGCCCTAGGCATACGCCTAGCACTACCTCTGGTCCTACCACTACCACTGGCCCTACAGCTCCCCCTACCTATAGGCCCACCCCCACCCCTACCCCTAGCCACAGCTCCCACTCCTGGGCCTAGGCCTACTCCGAGGTTTACCTCGACACCCACCCCTTGCCCTATGCCTACCACAGACTACGCCTACCGCTCCCACTAGCCCTAGCTCGGGACCTAGACCAACGCCTATGTCTCCCTCTAGTCCGAGGCCTAGAACTTGCCCGTCGCTGACCAGTACAACTTGCCCTTGTTAGGGTTAGGGTTAGGGTTAGGGTTAGGGTTTGGGTTAGGGTTTAGTGTTAGGGTTTGGGTTAGGGTTGGTGTTAGGGTTAGGGTTAGGGTTAGGGTTAGGGTTGGTGTTAGGTTTACGGTTAGGGTTAGGGTTAGTGTTAGGGTTAGGGTTAAGGTTGGTGTTAGGGTTAGGGTTAGGGTTAGGGTTAGGGTTATGGTTAGGTTACCCGAGCACTACACCTCGCCCTAGGCCTACGCCTAGCACAACCTCTGGTCCTACCCCTACCCCTGGCCCTACAGGTCCCCCTACCCATAGGCAAACTTTCATCCCTACCCCTAGCCACAGCTCCCAGTCCTGGTCCTAGGCCTACTCCGAGGTTTACCCCGACTCCCACCCCTTGCCCTTTGCCTACCCAAGCACTACTCCTACCGCTCCCACTAGCCCTAGCTCGGGCCCTAGACAAACGCCCAGTGCTTCTTCTAGTCAGAGGCCTACCACTTGCCCGACGCCGACCAGTACACCTTGCCCTACCGTTAGCCAGAGCAGTAACCCGTGTCCTGCGAAATCACCCTGGACCCACCCTTACCACACCCTAATCCAGCTCTACACCCTTTCCGAGTCCTAGGACTACCAGGAGCCCTCCCGTGACACCTACCCCTAGCCCTCGGCCAACCCCTACCACTACCACTAGTCCTAGGCTTAACATGAGCCCTAACCCTAACACTGCCCGTGGGACTCTGCCAAACACTAGCCCTTTAACTAACCCCACCCCGAGCAATACCCCTCGCCCTAGGCTTACGCCTAGCACTACCTCTGGTCCTACCACTACCCCTGGCCCTACAGCTCCCCCTACCCATAGGCCCACCCAAATTCCTACCCCTAGCCACAGCTCCAAATCCTGGCCCTAGGCCTACTTTCAGGTTCACCCCGACACCCACCCCTTGCCCTATGCCTACCCCAGCGCTACGCCTATCGCTCCCACTAGCCCTAGCTCTGGCCCTAGACCATCGCCCAGTGCTCATCTACTCCGAGGCCTAGCACTTGCCTGTCGCCGACCAGTACACCTTGCCCTACTGTTAGCCAGAGATGTAACCCGTTTCCTATCAAATCACCCTGGACCCACACTTACCACACCCTAATCCAGCCCTACACCTGTTCCGAGTCCTAGGACTACCCGGGGCCCTCCCGGGACACCTACCCCTAGCTCTCGGCTAATCCCTACCACTACCACTCTTCCTAGGTTTAACATGAGCCCTAACCCTAACACTGCCCGTGTGCCTCTGCCAACCACTAGCCCTTCAACTAACCCTACCCCGAGCACTACCCCTCGCCCTAGGCCTACGCCTAGCACTACCTCTGGTCCTACCCCTACCCCTGGCCCTACAGCTCCCCCTACTTCTGGGCCCACCCCCATCCCTACCCCTAGCCAAAACTCCAACTCCTGGCCCAAAGCCTACTCCGAAGTTTACCCCGACACCCACCCCTTGCCCTTTGCCTACCCCAGCGCTACGTCTCCCGCTCCCACTAGCCCTACCTTGGGCCCTAGACCAACGCCCAGTGCTCACTCTATTCAGAAGCCTAGCACTTGCCCGTCACCGACCAGTACACCTTGCCCTACCGATTGCCAGAGCACTAACCCTTGTCCTACGAAATCACCCTGGACCCACCATTAGCCACACCCTAATCATGCCCCACATCCGTTCGGAGTCCTAGGACTACCCAGAGCCCTCCTGTGACACCTACCCCTAGCCCTCGGCCATTTCCTACAACTACCACTAGTCCTAGGCCTAACATGAGCCCTAATCCTAGCACTGTCCGTGGGCCTCTGCCAAGCACTAGCCCTTCACCTAACCCTACCCCGAGCACTACCCATCGCCCTAGGCCTACGCCTAGCACTACCTCTGGTCCTACCCCTACCCTTGGCTCTACAGCTCCCCCTACCCATAGGCCCACCCCCATCCCTATCCCTAGCCACAACTCCAACTCCTGGCCCAAAGCCTACACCGAGGTTTACCCCTACACCCACCCCTTGCCCTATGCCTACCCCAGTGCTACGCCTACCGCTCCCACTAGCCCTAGCTCGGGCCCTAGACCAACGCCCTGTGCTCCCTCTAGTCCGAGGCCTACCACTTGCCCGACGCCGACCAGTACACCTTGCCCTACCGTTAGCCATAGCACTAACCCGTGTTTTATGAAATCACCCTGGACCCACCCTTACCACACCCTAATCCAGCCCTACACACGTTTCGCATCCTAGGACTACCCGGAGCTCTCCCGTGACACCTACGCCTAGCCCTCGGACAACCCCTACCACTACCACTAGTCCTAGGCCTAACATGAGCCCTAAGACTAACACTGCCCGTGGGCCTCAGCCAACACTAGCCCATCACCATCCCTACCCAGAGCACTAACCCTCGCCCTAGGTGTACGCCTAGCACTACCTCTGGTCCTACCGCTACCCTGGCCTTACATCTCCCACTAACCATAGGCCCACCCAAATCCCTACCCCTACCCACAGCTCCAACTCCTGGCACTAGGCCGACTCCGAGGTTTACCCCGACACCCACCCCTTGCCCTATGCCTACCCCAGCGCTACGCCTAACGCTCCCACCAGCCCTAGCTCGGGCCCTAGACCAACGCCCAGTGCTCATCTAGTCCGAGGCCTAGCACTTGCCCGTCGCCGACCAGTACACCTTGCCGTACCGTTAGCCAGAGCAGTAACCCGTGTCCTACGAAATCACCCTGGACCCACCCTTACCAACCGTAATCCAGCCCTACACCTGTTCCGAGTCCTAGAACTACCCGGAGCCCTCCCGTGACACCTACCCCTAGCCCTCGGCCAATCCCTACCACTACCACTAGTCCTAGGCTTAACATGAGCCCTAACCCTAACACTGCCCGTGGGCCTCTGCCAACCACTAGCCCTTCAACTAACCCTACCCCGAGCACTACCCCTCGCCCTAGTCCTACGTCTAGAACTACCTCTGGTCCTACCCCTACCCCTGGCCCTACAGCACCCCCTACCCATAGGCCCACCCCCACCCCTACCCCAAGCCACAGGTCCCACTCCTGGCCCTAGGCCTACTCCGAGGTTTACCTCGACACCCACCCCTTGCCCTATGCCTACCAAGGCGTTACGCCTACCGCTCCCACTAGCCCTAGCTCGGGCCCTAGACCAACGCCCATGGCTCCCTCTAGTCCGAGGCCTAGAACTTGCCGGTCGCTGACCAGTACACCTTGCCCTTGTTATGGTTAGGGTTAGGTTAGGGTTAGGGTTGGTGTTAGGTTTAGGTTTAGGGTTAGGGTTAGGTTTAGTGTTAGGGTTGGTGTTAGGGTTAGGGTGAGTGTTAGGGTTAGGGTTAGGGTTACGGTTAGGTTACCCCGAGCACTACCCCTCGCCCTAGGCATACGCCTATCACTACCTCTGGTCCTACCCCTACCCCTGGCCCTACAGCTCCCCCTACCCATAGGCCCACCCCCATCCCTACCCCTAGCCACAGCTTTCACTCCTGGTCCTAGGCCTACACCGAGGTTTACCCCGACACCCACCCCTTGCCCTTTGCCTACCCTAGCGCTATGCCTACCGCTCCCACTAGCCCTAGCTCGGGCCCTAGACCAACGCCCAGTGCTCATCAAGTCAGAGGTCTACCACTTGCCCAAGGCCGACCAGTACACTTTGCCCTTGTTAGGGTTAGAATTAGGGTTAGGGTTAGGGTTAGAGTTAGGATTAGGGTTTAGGGTTTGGGTTAGGGTTTAGGGTTGGGGTTAGGGTTAGGGTTAGGGTTAGGGTTAGGGTTAGGGTTGGTGTTAGGTTTAGGGTTAGGGTTAGGGTTAGGGTAAGGGTTAGGGTTGGTGTTAGGGTTAGGGTTAGGGTTAAGGTTAGGGTTAGGATTAGGGTTAGAGTTGGTGTTAGGTTTAGGGTTAGGGTTAGGGTTAGAGTTAGGGTTAGGGTTGATGTTAGGGTTAGGGTTAGGGTTAGGGTTAGGGTTAGTGTTAGGGTTAGGTTACCCCGAGCACTACCCCTCGCCCTAGGCCTACGCCTGGCACTACCTCTGGTCCTACCCCTACCCCTGGCCCTACAGCTCCCCCTACCCATAGGCCCACCCCCATCCCTACCCCTAGCCACAGCTCCCACTCCTGGTCCTAGGCCTACTCCGAGGTTTACCCCGACACACACCCCTTGCCCTTTGCCTACCACAGGGCTACGCCTACCGCTCCCACTAGCCCTACCTCGGGCCCTAGACCAACGCCCAGTGCTCACTCTAGTCCGAAGCCTAGCACTTGCCCGTCGCCGACCAGTACACCTTGTTTACCGATAGCCAGAGCACTAACCCGTGTCCTACGAAATCACCCTGGACGCACCATTAGCCACACCCTAATCATGCCCCACATCCGTTCGGAGTCCTAGGACTACCCGGAGCCCTCCCGTGACACCTACCTCTAGCCCTCGGACATCCCCTACTACTACCACTAGTCCTAGGCCTAACATGAGCCCTAACCCTAACACTGCTTGTGGGCCTCTGCCAACTACTAGCCCTTCACCTAACCCTACCTCGAGCACTACCCCTCGCCCCAGGCCTACGCCCAGCACTACCTCTGTTCCTACCCTTACCCCTGGCACTACAGCTCCCCCTACCCATAGGCCCACCCCCATCCCTACCCCTAGCCACAACTCCAACTCCTGGCCCAAAGCCTACTCCGAGATTTACCCCAACACCCACCCTTTGCCCTATGCCTACCCCAGTGCTACGCCTTACGCTCCCACTAGCCCTAGCTCGGGCCCTAGACCAACGCCCAGTGCTCCCTCTAGTCCGCGGCCTACCACTTGCCCAACGCCGACCAGTACACCTTGCCCTACCTTTAGCCAGAGCACTAACTTGTGTCATACGAAATCACCCTGGAACAACCCTTACCACACCCTAATCCAGCCCTACACCCGTTCCGAGTCCTAGGACTACCCGGAGCCCTCCCGTGACACCTACGCCTAGTCCTCAAATATCCCCTACTACTACCACTAGTCCTAGGCCTAACATGAGCCCTAAGACTAAAACTGCATGTGGGCCTCAGCCAACCACTAGCCCTTCACCATCCCTACCCAGAGCACTACCCCTCGCCCTAGGCGTACGCCTAGCACTACCTCTGGACCTACCGCTACCCTGGCCCTACAGCTCCCACTAACCATAGGCCAACCCAAATCCCTACCCCTACCCACAGCTCCAACTCCTGGCACTAGGCCGACTCCGAGGTTTACCCCGACACCCACCCCTTGCCCTATGCCTACCCCAGCGCTACGCCTAACGCTCCCACTAGCCCTAGCTCGGGCCCTAGACCAACGCCCAGTGCTCATCTAGTCCGAGGCCTAGCACTTGCCCGTCGCCGACCAGTACACCTTGCCCTACCGTTAGCCAGAGCAGTAATTCGTGTCCTACGAAATCACAATGGACCCACCCTTACCAACCGTAATCCAGCCCTACACCTGTTCCGAGTCCTAGAACTACCCGGAGCCCTCCCGTGACACCTACCCCTAGCCTTCGGACAATCCCTACCACTACCACTAGTCCTAGGCTTAACATGAGCCCTAACCCTAACACTGCCCGTGTGCCTCTGCCAACCACTAGCCCTTCAACTAACCCTACCCCGAGCACTACCCCTCGCCCTAGGCCTACGTCTAGCACTACATCTTGTCCTACCCCAACCCCCGGCCCTACAGCTCCCCCTACCCATAGGCCCACCCCCACCCCTACCCCTAGCCACAGCTCCCACTCCTGGCGCTAGGCCTACTTTGAGGTTTACCTTGAAACCCACCCCTTGCACTATGCCTACCCCAGCGCTACGCCTACCGCTCTCACTAGCCCTAGCTCGGGCCCTAGACCAACGCCCATGGCTCCCTCTAGTCCGAAGCCTAGAACTTGCCCGTCGCTGACCAGTACACCTTGCCCTTGTTAGGATTAGGGTTAGGATTAGGGTTAGGGTTAGGTTTGGAGTTAGGGTTAGGGTTAGGGTTAGGGTTAGGGTTGGTGTTAGGTTTAGGTTTAGGGTCAGGGTTAGGGTTAGGGTTAGGGTTTGTGTTAGGGATAGGGTTAGGGTTAGGGTTAGGATTAGGGTTAGGGTTGGTGTTAGGGTTAGGGTTAGGGTTAGGGTTAGGGTTAGGGTTGGTGTTAGGGTTAGGGTTAGGTTTAGGGTTGGTGTTAGGTATAGGGTTAGGGTTAGCGTTAGGGTTAGGTTTAGGGTTGGTGTTAGGGTTAGGGTTAGGGTTAGGGTTAGGGTTGGTGTTAGGGTTAGGGTTAGGGTTAGGGTTAGGATTAGGGTTAGGGTTGGTGTTAGGGTTAGCGTTAGCGTTAGAGTTAGGGTTGGTGTTAGGGTTAGGGTTAGAGTTAGGGTTGGTGTTAGGGTTAGGGTTGGGTTAACCTGAGCACTACCCCTCGCCCTAGGCCTACGCCTAGCACGACCTCTGGTCCTACCCCTACCCCTGTCCCTACAGCTCCCCCTACCCATAGGCCCACCCCCATTTCTACCCCTAGCCACAGCTCCCACTCCTGGTCCTAAGCCTACTCCGAGGTTTACCCCGACACCCACCCCTTGCCCTTTGCCTACCCCAGTGCTACGCCTACCGCTCCCACTAGCCCTACCTCGGGCCCTAGACCAACGCCCAGTGCTCACTCTAGTCCGAAGCTTAGCACTTGCCCGTCGCCAACCAGTACACCTTGCCCTACCGATAGCCAGAGCACTAACCCGTGTCCTACGAAATCACCCTGGACCCACCATTAGCCACACCCTAATCCAGCCCTACATTTGTTCGGAGTCCTAGGACTACCCGGAGCCCTCCCGTGACAGTTACCCCTAGCCCTCGGCCATCCCCTACCACTACCACTAGTCCTAGGCCTAACATGAGCCCTAACCCTAACACTGCCCGTGGGCCTCTGCCAACCACTAGCCCTTCACCGAACCCTACCCCGAGCACTACCCCTCGCCCTAGGCTTACGCGTAGCACTACCTCTGGTCCTACCCCTACCCGTGGCCCTACAGCTCCCCGTGCTTATAGCCCCACCCCCATCCCTACCCCTAGCCACAGCTCCCACTCCTGGCCCTAGGCCTACTCCGAGGTTTAACTCAACACCCACCCCTTGCCCTATGCCTACCCCAGCGCTACGCCTACCGCTCCCACTAGCCCTAGCTCGGGCCCTAGACCAACGCCCATGGCTCCCTCTAGTCCGAGGCCTAGAACTTGCCCGTCGCTGACCAGTACACTTTGCTCTTGTTAGGGTTAGAATTAGGGTTAGGGTTAGGGTTAGGGTTAAAATTAGGGTTTAGGGTTAGGGTTAGGGTTTAGAGTTTGTGTTAGGGTTTGGGTTAGGGTTAGGGTTAGGGTTGGTGTTAGGTTGAGGGTTAGGGTTAGGGTTAGGGTTAGGGTTAGGGTTGGTTTTAGGGTTAGGGTTAGGGTTAAGGTTAGGGTTAGGATTAGGGTTAGGGTTGGTGTTAGGTTTAGGGTTAGGTTTAGGGTTAGTGTTAGGGTTAGGTTTGATGTTAGGGTTAGGGTTAGGGTTAGGTTTAGGGTTAGGGTTTGTGTTAGGGTTAGGTTACCCCGAGCACTACCCCTCGCCCTAGGCCTACGTCTAGCACTACCTCTGGTCCTACCCCTACGCCTGGCCCTACAGCTCCCCCTACCCATAGGCCCACCCCCTTCCCTACCCCTAGACACAGCTGCCACTCCTGGTCCTAGGCCTACTCTGAGGTTTAACTCGACACCCACCCCTTGCCCTTTGCCTACCATAGCGCTAGGTCTACCGCTCCCACTAGCCCTACCTCGGGCCCTAGACCAACGCCCATGGCTCCCTCTAGTCCGAGGCCTAGAACTTGCCTGTCGCTGACCAGTACACTTTGCTCTTGTTAGGGTTAGAATTAGGGTTAGGGTTAAGGTTAGGGTTAGGATTACGGTTTAGGGTTAGGGTTAGGGTTTAGAGTTGGTGTTAGGGTTTGGGTTAGGGTTAGGGTTAGGGTTGGTGTTAGGTTGAGGGTTAGGGTTAGGGTTAGGGTTAGGGTTAGGGTTAGGGTTGGTTTTAGGGTTAGGGTTAGGGTTAAGGTTAGGGTTAGGATTAGGGTTAGGGTTGGTGTTAGGTTTAGGGTTAGGGTTAGGGTTAGTGTTAGGGTTAGGGTTGATGTTAGGGTTAGGGTTAGGGTTAGGTTTAGGGTTAGGGTTTGTGTTAGGGTTAGGTTACCCCGAGCACTACCCCTCGCCCTAGGCCTACGTCTAGCACTACCTCTGGTCCTACCCCTACCCCTGGCCCTACAGCTCCCCCTACCCATAGGCCCACCCCCTTCCCTACCCCTAGACACAGCTCCCACTCCTGGTCCTAGGCCTACTCTGAGGTTTACCTCGACACCCACCCCTTGCCCTTTGCCTACCATAGCGCTAGGTCTACCGCTCCCACTAGCCCTACCTCGCGCCCTAGACCAACGCCCAGTGCTCACTCTAGTCCGAAGCCTAGCACTTGCCCGTCACCGACCAATACACCCTGCCCTACCGAAAGCCAGTCACTAACCCTTGTCCTACGAAATCACCCTGGACCCACCATTAGCCACACCCTAATCATGCCTCACATCTGTTCGGAGTCCTAGGACTACCCGGAGCCCTCCCGTGACACCTAACCTAGCCCTCGGCTATCCCCTACCACTACCACTAGTCCTAGGCCTAACATAAGCCCTAACCCTAACACTGTCCGTGGGCCTCTGCCAACCACTAGCCCTTCACCTAACCCTACCCCGAGCACTACCCCTCGCCCTAGGCTTACGCCTAGCACTAACTCTGGTCCTACCCCTACCCCTGGCCCTACAGCTCCCCCTACTAATAGGCCCACCCCCATCCCTACCCCTAGCCACAACTCCAACCTCTGGCCCAAAGCCTACTCCGAGGTTTACCCCGACACCCACCCCTTGCCCTATGCCTACCCCAGCGCTACGCCTATGTCTCCCACTAGCCCTAGCTCGGGCCCTAGACCAATGCCCAGTGCTCATCTAGTCCGAGGCCTAGCGCTGCCTGTCGCCGACCAGTACACCTTGCCCTACCGTTAGCCAGAGCAGTAACCCGTGTCCTACGAAATCACCCTGGACCCACCCTTACCACACCCTAATCCAGCCCTACACCTTTTCTGAGTCCTAGGACTACCCGGAGCCCTCCCGTGACAACTACCCCTAGCCCTCGGCCAACCCCTACCACTACCACTAGTCCTAGGCTTAACATGAGCCCTAACCCTAACACTGCTCGTGGGCCTCTGCCAACCACTAGCCCTTCAACTAACCCTACCCCGAGTACTACCCCTCGCCCCAGGCCTACGCCTAGCACTACCTCTGGTCCTACCCCTACCCCTGACCCTACAGCTCCCCCTACCCCTGGGCCAACCCCCATCCCTCCCCCTAGCCAAAACTCCAACTCCTGGCCCAAAGCCTACGCCGAAGTTTACCCCGACACCCACCCTTTGCCCTATGCCTATCCCAGCGCTATGCCTACCGCTCCCACTAACCCTAGCTCGGGCCCTAGACCAACGCCCAGTGCTCTCTCTATTCAGAGGCCTACCACTTGCCCGAGGCCGACCAGTACACCTTGCCATACCGTTAGCCAGAGCAGTAAACCGTGTCCTACGCAATCACCCTGGACCCACCCTTACCACACCCTAATACAGCCCTACACCTGTTCCGAGTCCTAGGACTACCCGGAGCCATTTCGTGACACCTACCCCTAGTCCTCGGCCAACCCCTACCACTACCACTAGTCCTAGGCTTAACATGAGCCCTAACCCTAACACTGCCCGTGGGCCTCTGCCAAACCCTAGCCCTTCAACTAAATCTACCCCGAGCACTACCCCTCGCCCTAGGCCTAAGCCTAGCACTACCTCTGGTCTTACCACTACCCCTGGCCCTACAGCTCCCCCTACCCATAGGCCCACCCCCAACCCTACCACTAGCCAATGCTCCGACTCCTGGCCCTAGGCCTACTCCGAGGTTTACCTCGACACCCACCCCTTGCCCTATGCCTACCCCAGCGCTACGCCTACCACTCTCACTAGCCCTAGCTCGGGCCCTAGAGCAACGCCCATGGCTCCCTCTAGTCCGAGGCCTAGAACTTGCCCGTCGCTGACCAGTACACCTTGCCCTTGTTAGGGTTAGGGTTAGGGTTAGGGTTAGGGTTAGGATTAGGGTTTAGGGTTAGGGTTAGGGTTAGGGTTGGTGTTAGGGTTAGGGTTAGGTTTAGGGTTAGGGTTGGTGTTAGGTTTAGGTTTAGGGTTAGGGTTAGGGTTGGTGTTAGGGTTAGGGTTAGGGTTAGGGTTAGGGTTAGGATTAGGGTTAGGGTTGGTGTTAGGGTTAGGGTTAGGGTTAGGGTTAGGGTTAGGGTAGGGTTAGCGTTGGTGTTAGGGTTAGGGTTAGGGTTAGGGTTAGGGTTGGTGTTAGGTATAGGGTTAGAGTTAGGGTTAGGGTTAGGGTTAGGGTTAGGGTTGGTGTTAGGGTTAGGGTTAGGGTTAGTGTTAGAGTTAGGGTTAGGGTTAGGGATAGGATTAGTGTTAGGGTTGGTGTTAGGGTTAGGGTTAGGGTTAGGGTTAGAGTTGGTGTTAGGCATAGGGTTAGGGTTAGGGTTAGGGTTAGGGTTGGTGTTAGGGTTAGGGTTAGGGTTAGGGTTAGGGTTGGTGTTAGGGTTAGGGTTAGGGTTGGTGTTAGGGTTAAGGTTAGGGTTAGGGTTAGGGTTAGGGTTAGGGTTGGTGTTAGGGTTAGGGTTAGGGTTAGGGTTAGGGTTGGTGTTAGGGTTAGGGTTAGGGTTAGGGTTAGGTTTGGTGTTAGGTATAGGGTTAGGGTTAGGGTTAGGGTTGTTGTTAGAATTAGGGTTAGGGTTAGGGTTAGTGTTAGTGTTAGTGTTAGGGTTAGGGTTACGTTACTCCGAGCACTACCCCTCGCCCTAGGCCTACGCCTAGCACTACCTCTGGTCGTACCCCTACCCCTGTCCCTACAGCTCTCCCTACCCATAGGCCCACCCCCATCCCTACCCCTAGCCACAGCTCCCACTCCTGGTCCTAAGCCTACTCCGAGGTTTACCCCGACACCCACCCCTTGCCCTTTGCCTACCCCAGCGCTACGCCTACCGCTCCCACTAGCCCTACCTCGGGCCCTAGACCAACGCCCAGTACTCACTCTAGTCCGAAGCCTAGCACTTGCCCGTCGCCAACCGGTACACCTTGCCCTACCGATAGCCAGAGCACTAACCCGTGTCCTACGAAATCACCCTGGACCCACCATTAGCCACACCCTAATCCAGCCCTACATCCGTCCGGAGTCCTAGGACTACCCGGAGTCCTCACATGACAGTAACCCCTAGCCCACGCCCATCCCCTACCACTACCACTAGTCCTAGGCCTAACATGAGCCCTAAACCTAACACTGCCCGTGGGCCTCTGCCAACCACTAGCCCTTCACCTAACCCTACCCCGAGCACTACCCCTCGCCCTAGGCTTACGCCTAGCACTACCTCTGGTCTTACCGCTTCCCCTGGCCCTACAGCTCCTCCTACTTATAGGCCCTCCCCCATCCCTACCCCTAGCCACAGCTCCATCTCCTGGCACTAGGCCTACTCCGAGGTTTACCCCGACACACACCCCTTGCCCTATGCCTACCCCAGCGCTATGCCTACCGCTCCCACTAGCACAGGCTCGGGCCCTAGACCAACGCCCATGGCTCCCTCTAGTCCGAGGCCTAGACTTGCCCGTCGCTGACCAGTACAACTTGCCCTTGTTAGGGTTAGGGTTAGGGTTAGGGTTAGGGTTGGTGTTAGGTTTAGGGTTAGGGTTAGGGTTAGTGTTAGGGTTAGGGTTGGTGATAGGGTTAGGGTTAGGGTTAGGGTTAGGGTTAGGGTTGGTGTTAGGTTTAGGGTTAGTGTTAGGGTTAGGGTTAGGTTTAGGGTTAGGGTTAGGGTTAGGGTTAGGGTTGGTGTTAGGGTTAGGGTTAGTGTTAGGATTAGGGTTAGGTTTACGTTTAGGTTACCCCGAGCACTACCCCTCGCCCTAGGCCTACGCCTAGCACTACCTCTGGTCCTACCCCTACCCCTGGCCCTACAGCTCCCCCTACCCATAGGCCCACCGCCATCCCTATCCCTAGCCACAGCTCCCACTCTTGGTCCTAGGCCTACTCCGTGGTTTACCCCGACACCCACCCCTTGCCCTTTGCCTGCCCCAGCGCTATGCCTACCGCTCCCACTAGCCCTACCTCGGGCCCTAGACCAACGCCTAGTGCTCACTATAGTCCGAAACCTAGCACTTGCCCGTCGCCGACCAGTACACCTTGCCTACCGATAGCCAGAGCACTAACCAGTGTCCTACGAAATCACCCTGGACGCACCATTAGCCAAACCCTAATCATGACCCACATCCGTTCGGAGTCCTAGGACTACCCGGAGCCCTCCCGGGACACCTACCCCTAGCCCTCGGCCATCCTTTACTACTACCACTAGTCCTAGGCCTAACATGAGCCCTAACCGTAACACGGCCCGTGGGCCTCTGCCAACCACTAGCCCTTCACCTAACTCTACACCGAGCACTACCCCTCGCCCTAGGCCTACGCCTAGCACTACCTCTGGTCCTACCCCTACCCCTGGCCCTACAGCTCCCCCTACCCATAGGCCCACCCCCATCCCTACCCCTAGCCACAACTCCAACTCCTGGCCAAAGCCTACTCCGAGGTTTACCCCGACACCCACCCTTTGCCCTATGCCTACCCCAGTTCTACGCCTAACGCTCCCACTAGCCCTAGCTCGGGCCCTAGACCAACGCCCATTGCTCCCTCTAGTCCGAGGCCTACCACTTTCCCGACGCCGACCAGTACACCTTGCCCTACCTTTAGCCATAGCACTAACCCGTGTCCTACGAAATCACCCTGACCCACCCTTACCACACCCTAATACAGCCCTACACCTGTTCCGAGTCCTAGGACTACCCGGAGCCATTTCGTGACACCTACCCCTAGTCCTCGGCCAACCCCTACAACTACCACTAGTCCTAGGCTTAACATGAGCCCTAACCCTAACACTGCCCGTGGGCCTCTGCCAAACACTAGCCCTTCAACTAACCCTACCCCGAGCACTACCCCTCGCCGTAGGCCTACGCGTAGCACTACCTCTGGTCCTACAACTACCCCTGGCCCTACAGCTCCCCCTACCCATAGGCCCACCCCCAACCCTACCACTAGCCACAGTTCCGACTCCTGGCCCTAGGCCTACTCCGAGGTTTACCTCGACACCGACCCTTTGCCCTATGCCTACGCCAGGGCTACGCCTACCGCTCTCACTAGCCCTAGCTCGGGCCCTTGACCAACGCCCATGGCTCCCTCTAGTCCGAGGCCTAGAACTTGCCCGTCGCTGACCAGTACACCTTGCCCTTGTTAGGGTTAGGGTTAGGGTTATGGTTAGGGTAGGGTTAGGATTAGGGTTTAGGGTTAGGGTTAGGGTTAGGGTTGGTGTTAGGGTTAGGGTTAGGGTTAGGGTTGGTGTTACGTTTAGGGTTAGGGTAGGGTTAGGGTTAAGGTTAGGGTTGGTGTTAGGGTTAGGGTTAGGGTTAGTGTTAGGGTTAGGGTTAGGGTTAGGGTTAGGATTAGGGTTAGTGTTGGTGTTAGCGTTAGGGTTAGGGTTAGGGTTAGGGTTGGTGTTAGGCATAGGGTTAGGGTTAGGGTTAGGGTTAGGGTTGGAATTGGTGTTAGGGTTAGGGTTAGGGTTAGGTTTAGGGTTAGGGTTAGTGTTAGGGTTAGGGTTAGGGTTCGTGTTAGGGTTAGGGTTAGGGTTAGGGTTAGGGTTAGGATAAGGGTTAGTGTTGGTGTTAGGGTTAGGGTTAGGGTTAGGGTTAGGGTTGGTGTTAGGCATAGGGTTAGGGTTAGGGTTAGGGTTAGGGTTAGAATTGGTGTTAGGGTTAGGGTTAGGGTTAGGGTTAGGGTTAGGGTTGGTATTAGGGTTAGGTTTAGGGTTAGGATTAGGGTTAGGGTTGGTGTTAGGTTAGGGTTAGTGTTAGGGTTAGGGTTGGTGTTAGGGTTAGGGTTAGGGTTAGGGTTACGGTTAGGGTTGGTGTTAGGGTTAGGGTTAGGGTTAGTGTTAGGGTTGGTGTTAGGTTTAGGGTTAGGGTTAGGGTTAGGGTTACGGTTAGGGTTGGTGTTAGGGTTAGGGTTAGGGTTAGGGTTAGGATTAGGGTTAGGGTTGGTGTTAGGTTTAGGGTTAGGGTTAGGGTTAGGGTTAGGCTTACGGTTAGGGTTGGTGTTAGGGTTAGGTTTAGGGTTAGGGTTAGAATTAGGGTTAGGGTTGGTGTTAGGGTTAGGGTTAGGGTTAGGGTTAGGGTTAGGGTTAGGGTTGGTGTTAGGGTTAGGGTTAGGGTTAGGGTTAGGGTTGGTGTTAGGTATAGGGTTAGGGTTAGGGTTAGGGTTAGGGTTAGGATTAGGGTTAGGGTTGGTGTTAGGGTTAGGGTTAGGGTTAGGGTTAGGGTTCATGTTAGGCATAGGGTTAGGGTTAGGTTACCCCGAGCACTACCCCTCGCCCTAGGCCTACGCCTAGAACTACCTCTGGTCCTACCAGTACCCCTGGCCCTACAGCTCCCCCTACCCATAGGCCCACCCCCAACCCTACCCCTAGCCACAGCTCCCACTCCTGGCCCTAGGCCTACTCCGAGGTTTACCTCGACACCCACCCCTTGCCCTATGCCTACCCAAGCGCTACGCCTAACCCTCCCTCTAGCCCTAGCTCGGGCCCTAGACCAACGCCCATGGCTCCCTCTAGTCCGAGGTCTAGAACTTGCCCGTTGCTGACTAGTACACATTGCCCTTGTTAGGGTTAGGGTAAGGGTTAGGGTTAGGGTTTAGGGTTAGGGTTAGGGTTAGGGTTGGTGTTAGTTTTAGGGTTAGGATTAGGGTTAGGGTTGGTGTTAGGGTTAGGGTTGGTGTTAGGGTTAGTGTTAGGATTAGGGTTAGGGTTGGTGTTAGGGTTAGGGTTAGGGTTAGGGTTAGGGTTAGGGTTAGGTCACCCCGAGCACTACCCCTCGCCCTAGGCGTACGCCTGGCACTACCTCTGGTCCTACCCCTACCCCTGGCCCTACAGCTCCCCCTACCCATAGGCCCACCCCCATCCCTACCCCTAGACACAGCTCCCACTCCTGGTCCTAGGCCTACTCCGAGGTTTACCCCGACACCCCCCGTTTGCCCTTTGCCTACCATAGCGCTACGTCTACCGCTCCCACTAGCCCTACCTCGGGCCCTAGACCAACGCCCAGTGCTCACTCTAGTCCGAAGCCTAGCACTTGCCCGTCACCGACCAATACACCCTGCCCTACCGAAAGCCAGATCACTAACCCTTTTCCTACGAAATCACCCTGGACCCACCATTAGCCACACCCTAATCATGCCCCACATCCGTTCGGAGTCCTAGGACTACCCGGAGCCCTCCCGTGACACCTAACCGAGCCCTCGGCTATCCCCTACCACTACCACTAGTCCTAGGCCTAACATGAGCCCTAACCCTAACACTGTTCGTGGGCCTCTGCCAACCACTAGCCCTTCACCTAACCCTACCCCGAGCACTACCCCTCGCCCTAGGCTTACGCCTAGCACTACCTCTGGTCCTACCCCTACCCCTGGCCCTACAGCTCCCCCTACTAATAGGCCCACCCCCATCCCTACCCCTAGCCACAACTCCAACCTCTGGCCCAAAGCCTACTCCGAGGTTTACCCCGACACCCACCCCTTGCCCTATGCCTACCCCAGCGCTACGCCTATCGCTCCCACAAGCCCTAGCTCGGGCCCTAGACCAAAGCCCAGTGCTCATCTAGTCCGAGGCCTAGCACTTGCCCTACGCCGACCAGTACACCTTGCCCTACCGTTAGCCAGAACAGTAACCCGCGTCCTACGAAATCACCCTGGACCCACCCTTACCACACCCTAATCCAGCCCTACACCTTTTCTGAGTCCTAGGACTACCCAGAGCCCTCCCGTGACAGTTACCCCTAGCCCTCGCCCATCCCCTACCACTACCACTAGTCCTAGGCCTAACATGAGCCCTAAACCTAACACTGCCCGTGGGCCTCTGCCAACCACTAGCCCTTCACCTAACCCTACCCCGAGCACTACCCCTCGCCCTAGGCTTACGCCTAGCACTACCTCTGTTCCTACCCCTACCCATGGCCCTACAGCTCCCCCTACTTATAGGCCCACCCCCATCCCTACCCCTAGCCACAGCTCCAACTCCTGGCACTAGGCCTACTCCGAGGTTTACCCCGACACACACCCCTTGCCCTATGCCTACCCCAGCGCTATGCCTACCGCTCCCACAAGCCCAGGCTCGGGCCCTAGAACAACGCCCATGGCTCCCTCTAGTCCGAGGCCTAGACTCCCCCGTCGCTGACCAGTACACCTTGCCCTTGTTAGGGTTAGGGTTAGGGTTAGGGTTAGGGTTCGTGTTAGGTTTAGGGTTAGGGTTAGTGTTAGGGTTAGGGTTGGTGTTAGGTTTAGGGTTAGGGTTAGGGTTAGGGTTAGGGTTGGTGTTAGGGTTAGGGTTTGGGTTAGGGTTAGGGTTGGTGTTAGGTTTAGGGTTAGGGTTAGGGTTAGGGTTAGGGTTCGTGTTAGGTTTAGGGTTAGGGTTAGGGTTAGGGTTAGGGTTAGGTTTAGGGTTTAGGGTTAGGGTTAGGGTTAGGGTTAGGGTTGGTGTTAGGGTTAGGGTTTGGGTTAGGGTTAGGGTTGGTGTTAGGTTTAGGGTTAGGGTTAGGGTTAGGGTTAGGTTTACAGTTAGGTTACCCCGAGCACTACCCCTCGCCCTAGGCCTACGCCTAGCACTACCTCTGGTCCTACCACTACCACTGTCCCTACAGCTCCCCCTACCCATAGGCCCACCCCCAACCCTACCACTAGCCACAGCTCCCACTCCTGGCCCTAGGCCTACTCCGAGGTTTACCTCGACACCCACCTTTTGTCCTATGCCTACCCCAGCGCTACGCCTACCGCTTTCACTAGCCCTGGCTCGGGCCCTAGACCAACGCCCATGGCTCCCTCTAGTCCGAGGCCTAGAACTTGCCCGTCGCTGACGAGTACACCTTGCCCTTGTTAGGGTTAGGGTTAGGGTTAGGGTTAGGGTTAGGGTTAGGATTAGGGTTTAGGGTTAGGGTTAGGGTTAGGGTTGGTGTTAGGGTTAGGGTTAGGGTTAGGGTTAGGGTTGGTGTTATGTTTAGGGTTAGGGTTAGGGTTAGGGTTAGGGTTAGCGTTGGTGTTAGGGTTAGGGTTAGGGTTAGGGTTAGGCTTAGGATTAGGGTTAGGGTTGGTGTTAGGGTTAGGGTTAGGGTTAGGGTTAGGGTTAGGGTTAGGGTTGGTGTTAGTGTTAGGGTTAGGGTTTGGGTTAGCATTGGTGTTAGGTATAGGAATAGGGTTAGTGTTAGGGTAAGGGTTGGTGTTACGGTTAGGGTTAGGGTTAGGGTTAGGGTTGGTGTTAGGTATAGGGTTAGGGTTAGGGTTGGTGTTAGGGTTAGGGTTAGGGTTAGTGTTAGGGTTAGGGGTAGGGTTAGGGTTGGTGTTAGGCATAGGGTTGGGGTTAGGGTTAGGGTTTGGGTTAGGGTTGGTGTTAGGGTTAGGGTTAGGGTTAGGATTAGGGTTAGTGTTGGTGTTAGGGTTAGGGTTAGGGTTAGGGTTAGGGTTGGTGTTAGGATTAGGGTTAGGTTTAGGGTTAGGGTTAGGGTTGGTGTTAGGGTTAGGGTTAGGGTTAGGGTTAGGGTTGGTGTTAGGTATAGGGTTAGGGTTAGAATTAGGGTTAGGTTTAGCGTTGGTGTTAGGGTTAGGTTTAGGGTTAGGGTTAGTGTTAGTGTTAGGGTTAGGGTTAGGGTTAGGTTACCCCGAGCACTACCACTCGCCCTAGGCCTGTGCCTAGCACTACCTCTGGTCCTACCCCTACACCTGTCCCTACAGCTCCCCCTACCCATAGGCCCACCCCCATCCCTACCCCTAGCCACAGCTCCCACTCCTGGTCCTAGGCCTACTCCGAGGTTTACCCCGACACCCACCCCTTGCCCTATGCCTACCCCAGCGCTACGCCTATCGCTCCCACAAGCCCTAGCTCGGGCCCTAGACCAAAGCCCAGTGCTCATCTAGTCCGAGGCCTAGCACTAGCCCGACGCCGAACAGTACACCTTGCCCTACCGTTAGCCAGAGCAGTAACCCGTGTCCTACGAAATCACCCTGGACCCACCCTTACCACACCCTAATCCAGCCCTACACCTTTTCTGAGTCCTAGGACTACCCGGAGCCCTCCCGTGACAGTTACCCCTAGCCCTCGCCCATCCCCTACCACTACCAGTAGTCCTAGGCCTAACATGAGCCCTAAACCTAACACTGCCCGTGGGCCTCTGCCAACCACTATCCCTTCACCTAACCCTACCCTGAGCACTACCCCTCGCCCTAGGCTTACGCCTAGCACTCCCTCTGGTCCTACCCCTACCCCTGGCCCTACAGCTCCTCCTACTTATAGGCCCACCACCATCCCTACCCCTAGCCACAACTCCAACCTCTGGCCCAAAGCCTACTCCGAGGTTTACCCCGACACCCACCCCTTGCCCTATGCCTACCCCAGTGCTACGCCTACCGATCCCACTAGCCCTAGCTCGGGCCCAAGACCAACAACCAGTGCTCCCTCTAGTCCGTGGCCTAACACCTGCCCGATGCCGACCAGTACACCTTGCCCTACCGTTAGCCAGAGCACTAACCCGTTTCCTACGAAATCACCCTGGACCCACCCTTACCACACCCTAATCCAGCCCTACACCCGTTTTGAGTCCTAGGACTACCCGCAGCCCTCCCGTGACACCTACCCCTAGCCCTCGGCCAACCCCTACCACTACCACTAGTCCTAGGCCTAACATGAGCCCTAAGACTAACACTGCCCGAGGGCATCAGCCAACCACAAGCCCTTCACCTAACCCTACCCAGAGCACTACCCCTCGCCCTAGGCTAACGCCTAGCACTACCTCTGGTCCTACCGCTTCCCCTGGCCCTACAGCTCCCCCTACTTATAGGCCCACCCACATCCCTACCCCTAGCCACAGCTCTAACTCCTGGCACTAGGCCTACTCCGAGGTTTACCCCGACACACACCCCTTGCCCTATGCCTACCCCAGCGCTATGCCTACCGCTCCCACAAGCCCAGGCACGGGCCCTAGACCAACGCCCATGGCTCCCTCTGGTCCTAGGCCTAGACTTGCTTGTCGCTGACCAGTACACCTTGCCCTTGTTAGGTTTAGGGTTAGGGTTAGTGTTAGGGTTAGGGTTAGGTTTGGTGTTAGGGTTAGGGTTAGGGTTAGGGTTAGGGTTAGGGTTGGTGTTAGGTTGAGGGTTAGGGTTAGGGTTAGGGTTACGGTTAGGTTTAGGGTTTAGGGTTAGGGTTAGGGTTAGGGTTAGGGTTGGTGTTAGGGTTAGGGTTAAGGTTTGGGTTAGGGTTGGTGTTAGGGTTAGGGTTCGGGTTAGGATTAGGGTTAGGGTTGGTGTTAGGGTTAGGGTTAGGGTTAGGGTTAGGGTTAGGGTTAGGGTTGGTGTTAGGGTTAGGGTTAGGGTTAGGGTTAGGGTTAGGGTTGGTGTTAGGGTTAGGGATAGGGTTAGGGTTAGGGTTGGTGTTAGGTATAGGGTTAGGGTTAGAATTAGAATTAGGTTTAGGGTTGGTGTTAGGGTTAGGTTTAGGGTTAGGGTTAGTGTTAGTGTTAGGGTTAGGGTTAGGGTTAGGTTACCCCGAGCACTATCCCTCGCCATAGGCCTACGCCTAGCACTACCTCTGGTCCTACCCCTACCCCTGTCCCTACAGCTCCCCCTACCCATAGGCCCACCCCCATCCCTACCCCTAGCCACAGCTCCCACTCCTGGTCCTAGGCCTACTCCAAAGTTTTACCCCGACACCCACCTCTTGCCCTTTTCCTACCCCAGCGCTACGCCTACCGCTCCCACTAGCCCTACCTCGGGCCCTAGACCAACGCCCAGTGCTCACCCTAGTCCGAAGCCTAGCACTTGCCCGTCACCGACCAATACATCCTGCCCTACCGAAAGCCAGATCACTAACCCTTGTCCTACGAAATCACCCTGGACCCACCATTAGCCACACCCTAATCATGCCCCACATCCGTTTGGAGTCCTAGGACTACCCGGAGCTTTCCCGTGACACCTAACCTAGCCCTGGGCTATCCCCTACCACTACCACTAGTCCTAGACCTAACATGAGCCCTAACCCTAACACAGTCCGTGGGCCTCTGACAACCACTAGCCCTTCACCTAACTTTTCCCCGAGCACTACCCCTCTCCCTAGGATTACGCCTAGCACTACCTCTGTTCCTACCCCTACCCCTGGCCCTACAGCTCCCCCTACTAATAGGCCCACCCGCATCCCTACCCCTAGCCACAACTCCAACCTCTGGCCCAAAGCCTACTCCGAGGTTTACCCCGACACCCACCCCTTGCCCTATGCCTACCCCAGCGCTACGCCTATCGCTCCCACTAGCCCTAGCTCGGGCCCTACACCAAAGCCCAGTGCTCATCTAGTCCGAGGCCTAGCACTTGCCCATCGCCGAACAGTACACCTTGCCCTACCGTTAGCCAGAGCAGTATCCCGTGTCCTACGAAATCACCCTGGACCCACCCTTACCACACCCTAATCCAGCCCTACACCTTTTCTGAGTCCTAGGACTACCCAGAGCCCTCCCGTGACACCTACCCCTAGCCCTCGGCCAACCCCTACCACTACCACTAGTCCTAGGCTTAACATGAGCCCTAACCCTAACACTGCCCATGGGCCTCTGCCAACCACTAGCCCTTCAACTAACCCTACCCCGAGCACTACCCCTCGCCCTAGGCCTACGCCTAGCACTACATCTGGTCCTACCCCTACCCCTGGCCTTACAGCTCCCCCTACTCCTGGGCAAACCCCCATCCCTACCCCTAGCCAAAACTCCAAATCCTGGCCCAAAGCCTACTCCGAAGTTTACCCCGACACCCACCTTTTGCCCTATGCCTATCCCAGCGCTATGCCTACCGCTCCCACTAGCCCTAGCTCGGGCCCTACACAACGCCCAGTGCTCTCTGTAGTCAGAGGCCTACCACTTGCCCGAGGCCGACCAGTACACCTTGCCCTACCGTTAGCCAGAGCAGTAACCCGTGTCCTACGAAATCACCCTGGACCCACCCTTACCACACCCTAATACAGCCCTACACCTGTTCCGAGGCCTAGGACTACCTGGAGCCATTTCGTGACACCTACCCCTAACCCTCGGCCAACCTCTACCACTACCACTAGTCCTAGGCTTAACATGAGCCCTAACCCTAACACTGCCCGTGGGCCTCTGCCAAACACTAGCCCTTCAACTAACCCTACCCCGAGCACTACCCCTCGCCCTAGGCCTACGCCTAGCACTACCTCTGGTCCTACCACTACCCCTGGCCCTACAGCTCCCCCTACCCATAGGCCCACCCCCAACCCTACCTTGAGCCACAGCTCCCAATCCTGGCCCTAGGCCTACTCCGAGTTTTACCTCGACACCCACCCCTTGCCCTATGCCTTCCCCAGTGCTACGCCTACCGCTCCCACGAGCCCTAGCTCGGGTCCTAGACCAACGCCCATGGCTCCCTGTAGTCCGAGGCCTAGAACTTGCCCGTCGCTGACTAGTACACATTGCCCTTGTTAGGGTTAGGGTAAGGGTTAGGGTTAGGGTTTAGAGTTAGGGTTAGGGTTAGGGTTAGGGTTGGTGTTAGGTTTAGGGTTAGGATTAGGGTTAGGGTTGGTGTTAGGGTTAGGTTTGGTGTTAGGGTTAGGGTTAGGATTAGGGTTAGGGTTGGTGTTCGGGGTAGGGTTAGGGTTAGTGTTAGGGTTAGGGTTAGGGTTAGGTCACCCCGAGCACTACCCCTCGCCCTAGGCGTACGCCAGACACTACCTCTGGTCCTACCCCTACACCTCGCCCTACAGCTCCCCCTACCCATAGGCCCAACTCCATCCCTACCCCTAGACACAGCTCCCACTCCTGGTCCTAGGCCTACTCCGAGGTTTAACTCGACACCCCCCCCTTGCCCTATGCCTACCCCAGCGCTACGCCTAACGCTCCCACTAGCCCTAGCTCAGGCCCTAGACCAACGCCCATGGCTCCCTCTAGTCCGAGGCCTAGAACTTGCCCGTCGCTGACTAGTACACATTGCCCTTGTTAGGGTTAGGGTAAGGGTTACGGTTAGGGTTTAGGGTTAGGGTTAGGGTTAGGGTTGGTGTTAGGGTTAGGGTTAGGATTAGGGTTAGGGTTGGTGTTAGGGTTAGGTTTGGGGTTAGGGTTAGGGTTAGGGTTAGGTCACCCCGAGCACTACCCCTCGCCCTAGGCGTACGCCTGGAACTACCTCTGGTCCTACCCCTACCCCTGGCCCTACAGCTCCCCCTGCTCATAGGCCCACCCCCATCCCTTCCCCTAGACACAGCTCCCACTCCTGGTTTTAGGCCTATTCCGAGGTTTACCCCGACACCCACCCCTTGCCCTTTGCCTACCATAGCCCTACGTCTACCGCTCTTACTACCCCTACCTCTGGCCCTAGACCAACGCCCAGTGCTCACTCTAGTCCGAAGCCTACCACTTGCCCGTCCCCGACCAATACACCCTGCCTTGCCGAAAGCCAGATCACTAACGCTTGTCCTACGAAATCACCCTGGACCCACCATTAGCCACACCCTAATCATGCCCCACATCCGTTCGGAGTCCTAGGACTACCCGGAGCCCTCCCGTGACACCTAACCTACCCCTGGGCTATCCCCTACCACTACCACTAGTCCTAGGCCTAACATGAGCCCTAACCCTAACACTGTCCGAGGTCCTCTGCCAACCACTAGCCCTTCACCTAACCCTACCCCGAGCACTACACCTCGCCCTAGGCTTACGCCTAGCACTACCTCTGGTCATACCCCTACCCCTGGCCCTACAGCTCCCCCTACTAATAGACCCACCCCCATCCCTACCCCTAGCCACAACTCCAACCTCTGGCCCAAAGCCTACTCCGAGGTTTACCCCGACACCCACCCCTTGCCCTATGCCTACGCCAGCGCTACACCTATCGCTCCCACAAGCCCTAGCTCGGGCCCTAGACCCAAGCCCAGTGCTCATCTAGTCCGAGGCCTAGCACTTGCCCGTCGCCGACCAGTACACCTTGCCCTACCGTTAGCCAGAGCAGTAACCCGTGTCCTACGAAATCACCCTGGACCCACACTAACCACACCCTAATACAGCCCTACACCTGTTCCGAGTCCTAGGACTACCCGGAGCCATTTCGTGACACCTACCCCTAGTCCTCGGCCAACCCCTACCACTACCACTAGTCCTAGGCTCAACATGAGCCCTAACCCTAACACTGCCCGTGGGCCTCTGCCAAACACTAGCCCTTCAACTAACCCTACCCCGAGCACTACCCCTCGCCCTAGGCCTACGCCTAGCACTACCTCTGGTCCTACCACTACCCCTGGCCCTACAGCTCCCCCTACCCATGGGCCCACCCCGAACCCTATCACTAGCCACAGCTCCCACTCCTGGCCCTAGGCCTACTCCGAGGTTTACCTCGACACCCACCCTTGCCCTATGCCTACCCCAGCGCTACGCCTACCGCTGTAACTAGCCCTAGCTCGGGCCCTAGACCAACGCCCATGGCTCCCTTTGGTCCGAGGCCTAGAACTTGCCCGTCGCTGACCAGTACACCTTGCCCTTGTTAGGGTTAGGGTTAGGGTTAGGATTAGGGTTTAGGGATAGGGTTAGGGTTAGGGTTGGTGTTAGGGTTAGGTTAGGGTTAGGATTAGGGTTAGGGTTGGTGTTAGGGTTAGGGTTAGGGTTAGGGTTGGTGTTAGGGTTAGGGTTAGGGTTAGGGTTAGGGTTGGTGTTAGGGTTAGGATTAGGGTTAGGGTTAGGGTTGGTTTTAGGTATAGGGTTAGGGTTAGGGTTACGGTTAGGTTTAAGGTTGGTGTTAGGGTTAGGGTTAGGGTTAGGGTTAGTGTTAGTGTTAGGGTTAGGGTTAGGGTTAGGTTACCCCGAGCACTACCCCTCGCCCTAGGCCTACGCCTAGCACTACCTCTGGTCCTACCCCTACCCCTGTCCCTACAGCTCTCCCTAACCATAGGCCCACCCCCATCCCTACCCCTAGCCACAGCTCCCACTCCTGGTCCTAGGCCTACTCCGAGGTTTACCCCGACACACACCCCTTGCCCTTTGCCTACCCCAGCGCTACGCCTACCGCTCCCACTAGCCCTACCTCGGGCCCTAGACAAACGCCCAGTGCTCACTCTAGTCCGAAGCCTAGCACTTGCCCGTCGCCAACTGGTACACCTTGCCCTACCGATAGCCAGAGCACTAACCCGTGTCCTACGAAATCACCCTGGACCCATCATTAGCACACCCTAATCCAGCCCTACATCCGTTCGGAGTCCTAGGACTACCCGGAGCCCTCCCGTGACAGTTACCCCTAGCCCTCGCCCATCCCCTACCACTACCACTAGTCCTAGGCCTAACATGAGCCCTAAGACTAAAACTGCCCGTGGGCATCAGCCAACAACAAGCCCTTCACCTAACCCTACCCAGAGCACTACCCCTCGCCCTAGGCTAACACCTAGCACTACCCCTGGTCCTACCGCTCCCCTGGCCCTACAGCTCCCCCTACTATAGGCCCACCCCCATCCCTACCCCTAGCCACAGCTCCAACTCCTGGCACTAGGCCTACTCCGAGGTTTACCCCGACACACACCCCTTGCTTTATGCCTACCCCAGCGCTATGCCTACCGCTCCCAATAGCCCAGGCTCGGGCCCTAGACCAACGCCCATGGCTCCCTCTAGTCCGAGGCCTAGACTTGCCCGTCGCTGACCAGTACACCTTGCCCTTGTTAGGGTTAGGGTTAGGGTTAGGGTTGGTGTTAGGTTTAGGGTTAGGGTTAGGGTTAGGGTTAGGGTTAGATTTGTGTTAGGGTTAGGGTTAGGGTTAGGGTTAGGGTTAGAGTTGGTGTTAGGTTTAGGGTTAGGGTTAGGGTTAGGGTTAGGGTTAGGGTTAGGTTTAGGGTTTAGGGTTAGGGTTAGGGTTGGTGTTAGGTTTAGGGTTAGGGTTAGGGTTAGGGTTAGGGTTAGATTTGTGTTAGGGTTATGGTTAGGGTTAGGGTTAGGGTTAGGGTTAGGGTTGGTGTTAGGTTTAGGGTTAGGGTTAGGGTTAGGGTTAGGGTTAGGGTTAGGGTTAGGTTTAGGGTTTAGGGTTAGGGTTAGGGTTAGGGTTGGTGTTAGGGTTAGGGTTTGGGTTAGGGTTAGGGTTGGTGTTAGGTTTAGGGTAAGGGTTAGGGTTAGGGTTAGGGTTGGTGTTAGGGTTAGGGTTAGTGTTAGGATTAGGGGTAGGTTTACATTAGGTTACCCTGAGCACTACCCCTCGCCCTAGGCCTACGCCTAGCACTACCTCTGGTCCTACCCCTACCCCTGGCCCTACAGCTCCCCCTACCCATAGGCCCACCGCCATCCCTATCCCTAGCCACAGCTCCCACTTTTGGTCCTAGGCCTACTCCGTGGTTTACCCCGACACCCACCCCTTGCCCTTTGCCTACCCCAGCGCTATACCTACCGCTCCCACTAGCCCTACCTCGGGTCCTAGACCAACGCCCAGTGCTCACTCTAGTCCGAAGCCTAGCACTTGCCCGTCGCCGACCAGTACACCTTGCCTACCGATAGCCAGAGCACTAACCCGTGTCCTACGAAATCACCCTGGACGCACCATTAGCCACACCCTAATCATGACCCACATCCGTTCGGAGTCCTAGGACTACCCGGAGCCCTCCCGTGACACCTACCCCTAGCCCTCGGCCATCCTTTACTACTACCACTAGTCCTAGGCCTAACATGAGCCCTAACCGTAACACTGCCCGTGGGCCTCTGCCAACCACTAGCCCTTCACCTAACTTTACCCCGAGCACTACCCCTCGCCCTAGGCCTACGCCTAGCACTACCTCTGGTCCTACCCCTACCCCTGGCCCTACAGCTCACCCTACCCATAGGCCCACCCCCATCCCTACCCCTAGCCACAACTCCAACTCCTGGCCCAAAGCCTACTCCGAGATTTACCCCGACACCCACCCTTTGCCCTATGCCTACCCCAGTGCTACGCCTACCGCTCTCACTAGCCCTAGCTCGGGCCCTAGACCAACGCCCAGTGCTCCCTCTAGTCCGAGGCCTACCACTTTCCCGACGCTGAACAGTACACCTTGCCCTACCTTTAGCCATAGCACTAACCCGTGTCCTACGAAATCACCCTGGACCCACCCTTACCACACCCTAATACAGCCCTACACCTGTTACGAGTCCTAGGACTACCCGGAGCCATTTCGTGACACCTACCTCTAGTCCTCGGCCAACCCCTACCACTACCACTAGTCCTAGGCTTAACATGAGCCCTAACACTAACACTGCCCGTGGGCCTCTGCCAAACACTAGCTCTTCAACTAACCCTACCCCGAGCACTACCCCTCGCCCTAGGCCTACGCCTAGCACTACCTCTAGTCCTACCCCTTCCCCTGGCCCTACAGCTCCCCCTACTTATAGGCCCACTCCCATCCCTACCCCTAGCCACAACTCCAACCTCTGGCCCAAAGCCTACTCCGAGGTTTACCCCGACACCCACCCTTTGCCCTATGCCTACCCTAGCGCTACGCCTACCGTTTCCACTAGCCCTAGCTCGGGCCCTAGACCAACGCCCATGGCTCCCTCTCGTCCGAGGCCTAGAACTTGCCCGTCGCTGACCAGTACACCTTGCCCTTGTTAAAGTTAGGGTTAGGGTTAGGGTTAGGGTTTAGGGTTAGGGTTAGGGTTGGTGTTAGGGTTAGGGTTAGGGTTAGGGTTAGGGTTGGTGTTAGGTATGGGGTTAGGGTTAGGGTTAGGGTTGGTGTTAGGGTTAGGGTTAGGGTTAGGGTTGGTGTTAGGTATAGGGTTATGGTTAGGGTTAGGGTTAGGGTTAGGGTTAGGGTTAGGTTTAGGGTTGGTGTTAGGGTTAGGGTTAGGGTTAGTGTTAGGGTTTTAGTGTTAGGGTTAGGATTAGGGTTAGGTTACCCCGAGCACTACCCCTCGCCCTAGGCCTTCGCCTAGCACTACCTCTGGTCCTACCCCTACCCCTGTCCCTACAGCTCTTCCTGCCCATAGGCACACCCCCATCCCTACCCCTAGCCACAGCTCCCACTCCTGGTCCTAGGCCTACTCCGAGGTTTACACCGACACCCACCCCTTGCCCTTTGCCTACCCCAGCGCTATGCCTACCGCTCCCACTAGCCCTACCTCGGGCCCTAGACCAACGCCCAGTGCTCACTCTAGTCCGATCCTAGCACTTGCCCGTCGCCAACCGGTACACCTTGCCCTACCGATAGCCAGAGCACTAACCCGTGTCCTACGAAACCACCCTGGACCCATCATTAGCCACACCCTAATCCAGCCCTACATCCGTTCGGAGTCCTAGGACTACCCGGAGCCCTCCTGTGACAGTTACCCCTAGCCCTCGCCCATCCCCTACCACTACCACTAGTCCTAGGCCTAACATGTGCCCTAAACCTAACACTGCCCGTGGGCCTCTGCCAACCACTAGCCCTTCACCTAACCCTACCCCGAGCACTACCCCTCGCCCTAGGCTTACGCCTAGCACTACATCTCGTCCTACCCCTACACCTGGCCCTACAGCTCCCCCTACTTATAGACCCACCCCCATCCCTACCCCTAGCCACAACTCCAACCTCTGGCCCAAAGCCTACTCCGAGGTTTACCCCGACACCCACCCCTTGCCCTATGCCTACCCCAGTGCTACGCCTACCGCTCCCACTAGCCCTAGCTCGGGCCCTGGACCAACGCCCAGTGCTCCCTCTAGTTTGAGGCCTACCACCTGCCCGACGCCGACCAGTACACCTTGCCCTACCGTTAGCCAGAACACTAACCCGTGTCCTACGAAATCACCCTGGACCCACTCTTACCACACCCTAATGCAGCCCTACACCCGTTTTGAGTCCTAGGACTACCCGAAGCCCTCCCGTGACACCTATCCCTAGCCCTCGGCCAACCCCTACCACTACCACTAGTCCTAGGCCTAACATGAGCCCTAAGACTAACACTGCCCGTGGGCATCAGCCAACCACAAGCCCTTCACCTAACCCTACCCAGAGCACTACCCCTCGCCCTAGGCTAACACCTAGCACTACCTCTGGTCCTACCGCTTCCCCTGGCCCTACAGCTCCCCCTACTTATAGGCCCACCCCCATCCCTACCCCTAGCCACAACTCCAACTCCTGGCACTAGGCCTACTCCGAGGTTTACCCCGACACACACCCCTTGCCCTATACCTAGCCCAGCGCTATGCCTACCGCTCCCACTAGCCCAGGCTCGGGCCCTAAACCAACGCCCATGGCTCCCTCTAGTCCTAGGCCTAGACTTGCCTGTCGCTGACCAGTACACCTTGCCCTTGTTAGGGTTAGGGTTAGGGTTAGGGTTAGGGTTGGTGTTAGGTTTAGGGTTAGGGTTAGGGTTAGGGTTAGGGTTAGGGTTGGTGTTAGGTTTAGGGTTAGGGTTAGGGTTAGTGTTAGGGTTAGGGTTGATGTTAGGGTTAGGGTTAGGGTTAGGGTTAGGGTTAGGGTTAGGGTTAGGGTTAGGTTACCTTGAGCACTACCCCTCGCCCTAGGCCTACGCCTGGCACAACCTCTGGTCCTACCCCTACCCCTGGCCCTACAGCTCCCCCTACCCATAGGCCCACCCCCATCCCTACCCCTAGCCACAGCTCCCACTCCTGGTCCTAGGCCTACTCCGAGGTTTACCCCGACACACACCCCTTGCCCTTTGCCTACCACAGCGCTACGCCTACCGCTCCCACTAGCCCTACCTCGGGCCCTAGACCAACGCCCAGTGCTCACTCTAGTCCAAAGCCTAGCACTTGCCCGACATCGACCAGTACTCCTTGCCCTACCGATAGCCAGATCACTAACCCTTGTCCTACGAAATCACCCTGGACCCACAATTAGCCACACCCTAATCCAGCCCTACACCTGTTCTGAGTCTTAGGACTACCCGGAGCCCTCCCGTGACACCTACCCCTAGCCCTCGGCCAACCCCTACCACTACCACTAGTCCTAGGCTTAACATGAGCCCTAACCCTAACACTGCCCGTGGGCCTCTGCCAACCACTAGCCTTTCAACTAACCCTACCCCGAGCACTACCCCTCGCCCTAGACCTACGCCTAGCACTACCTCTGGTCCTACCCCTACCCCTGGCCCTACAGCTCCCCCTACTTCTGGGCCCACCCCCATCCCTACCCCTAGCCAAAACTCCAACTCCTGGCCCAAAGCCTACTCCGAAGTTTACCCCAAAACCCACCCCTTGCCCTATGCCTACCCCAGCGCTACGCCCAACGCTCCCACTAGCCCTAGCTCGGGCCCTAGACCAACGCCCAGTGCTCTCTCTAGTCAGAGGTCTACCACTTGCCCGAGGCCGACCAGTACATCTTGCCCTACCGTTAGCCAGAGCAGTAACCCGTGTCCTACGAAATCACCCTGGACCCACCCTTACCACACCCTGATACAGCCCTACACCTGTTCCGAGGCCTAGGACTACCTGGAGCCATTTCGTGACACCTACCCCTAGCCCTCGGCCAACCCCTACCACTACCACTAGTCCTAGGCTTAACATGAGCCCTAACCCTAACACTGCCCGAGGGCCTCTGCCAAACACTAGCCCTTCAACTAACCCTACCCCAAGCACTACCCCTCGCCCTAGGCCTACGCCTAGCACTACCTCTCGTCCTACGACTACCCTGGCCCTACAGCTCCCCCTACCCATAGGCCCACCCCCAACCCTACCCCTAGCCACAGCTCCCAATCCTGGCCCTAGGCCTACTCCGAGGTTTACCTCGACACCCACCCCTTGCCCTATGCCTTCCCCAGCGCTACGCCTACCGCTCCCACTAGCCCTAGCTCGGGCCCTAGACCAACGCCCATTGCTCCCTCTAGTCCGAGGCCTAGAACTTGCCCGTCGCTGACTAGTACACATTGCCCTTGTTAGGGTTAGGGTAAGGGTTAGGGTTAGGGTTTAGGCTTAGGGTTAGGGTTAGGGTTGGTGTTAGGTTTAGGTTTAGGATTAGGGTTAGGGTTGGTGTTAGTGTTAGGGTTGGGGTTAGGGTTAGGGTTAGGATTAGGGTTAGGGTTGGTGTTAGGGTTAGGGTTGGGGTTAGGGTTAGGGTTAGGGTTAGGTCACCCCGAGCACTACCACTCGCCCTAGGCGTACGCCTGGCACTACCTCTGGTCCTACCCCTACCCCTGGCCCTACAGCTCCCACTACCCATAGGCCCACCCCCATCCCTACCCCTAGACACAGCTCCCACTCCTGGTTTTAGGCCTACACCGAGGTTTACCCCGACACCCACCCCTTGCCCTTTGCCTACCATAGCGCTACGTCTACCGCTCCCACTAGCCCTACCTCAGGCCCTAGACCAACGCCCAGTGCTCACTCTAGTTCGAAGCCTAGCACTTGCCCGTCACCGACCAATACACCCTGCCCTACCGAAAGCCAGATCACTAACCCTTGTCCTACGAAATCACCCTGGACCCACCATTAGCCACACCCTAATCATGCCCCACATCCGTTAGGAGTCCTAGGACTACCCGGAGCCCTCCCGTGACACCTAACCTAGCCCTGGGCTATCTCCTACCACTACCACTAGTCCTAGGCCTAACATGAGCCCTAACCCTAACACTGTCCGTGGGCCTCTGCCAACCACTAGCCCTTCACGTAGCCCTAACCCGAGCACTACCCCTCGCCCTAGGCTTACGCATAGCACTACCTCTGGTCCTACCCCTACCACTGGCCCTACAGCTCCCCCTACTAATAAGCCCACCCCCATCCCTACCCCTATCCACAACCCCAACCTCTGGCCCAAAGCCTACTCCGAGGTTTACCCCGACACCCACCCCTTGCCCTATGCCTACCCCAGCGCTACGCCTATCGCTCCCACTAGCCCTAGCTCGGGCCCTAGACCAAAGCCCAGTGCTCATCTAGTCCGAGGCCTAGCACTTGCCCGTCGCCGACCAGTACACCTTGCCCTACCGTTAGCCAGAGCAGTAACCCGTGTTCTACGAAATCACCCTGGACCCACCATTACCACACCCTAATCCAGCCCTACACCTTTTCTGAGTCCTAGGACTACCCGGAGCCCTCCCGTGACACCTACCCCTAGCCCGCGGCCAACCCCTACCACTACCACTAGTCCTAGGCTTAACATGAGCCCTAACCCTAACACTGCCCGTGGGCCTCTGCCAACCACTAGCCCTTCAACTAACCCTACCCCGAGCACTACCCCTCGCCCTAGGCCTACGCCTAGCACTACCTCTGGTCCTACCCCTACCCCTGGCCCTACAGCTCCCCCTACTAATAAGCCCACCCCCATCCCTACCCCTATCCACAACTCAAACCTCTGGCCCAAAGCCTACTCCGAGGTTTACCCCGACACCCACCCCTTGCCCTATGCCTACCCCAGCGCTACTCCTACCGCTCCCACTAGCCCTAGCTCGGGCCCTAGACCAACGCCCAGTGCTCCCTCTAGTCCGAGGCCTACCACCTGCCCGACGCCGACCAGTACACCTTACCCTACCGTTAGCCAGAACACTAACCGTGTCCTACGAAATCACCCTGGACCCACCCTTACCACACCCTAATGCAGCCCTATACCCGTTTTGAGTCCTAGGACTACCCGGAGCCCTCCCGTGACACCTATCCCTAGCCCTCGGCCAACCCCTACCACTACCACTATTCCTAGGCCTAACATGAGCCCTAAGACTAACACTGCCCGTGGGCATCAGCCAACCACAAGCCCTTCACCTAACCCTACCTAGAGCACTACCCCTCGCCCTAGACTAACACCTAGCACTACCTCTGGTCCTACCGCTTCCCCTGGCCCTACAGCTCCCCCTACTTATAGGCCCACCCCCATCCCTACCCCTAGCCACAGCTCCAACTCCTGGCACTAGGCCTGCTCCGAGGTTTACCCCGACACACACCCCTTGCTTTATGCCTACCCCAGCGCTATGCCTACCGCTCCCACTAGCCCAAGCTCGGGCCCTAGACCAACGCCCATGGCTTCCTCTAGTCCGAGGCCTAGACTTGCCCGTCACTGACCAGTACACCTTGCCCTTGTTAGGGTTAGGGTTAGGGTTAGGGTTAGGTTTGGTGTTAGGTTTAGGGTTAGGGTTAGGGTTAGGGTTAGGGTTAGATTTGTGTTAGGGTTAGGGTTAGGGTTAGGGTTAGGGTTAGGGTTGGTGTTAGGTTTAGGGTTAGGGTTAGGGTTAGGGTTAGGGTTTAGGGTTAGGGTTAGGGTTAGGGTTGGTGTTAGGGTTAGGGTTTGGGTTAGTGTTAGGGTTGGTGTTAGGTTTAGGGTTAGGGTTAGGGTTAGGGTTAGGGTTGGTGTTAGGGTTAGGGTTAGTGTTAGGATTAAAGGTAGGTTTACGGTTAGGTTACCCCGAGCACTACCCCTCGCCCTAGGCCTACGCCTAGCACTACCTTTGGTCCTACCCCTACCCCTGGCCCTACAGCTCCCCCTACCCATAGGCCCACCGCCATCCCTATCCCTAGCCACAGCTCCCACTCCTGGTCCTAGGCCTACTCCGTGGTTTACCCCGACACCCACCCCTTGCCCTTTGCCTACCCCAGCGCTATGCCCGCCGCTCCCACTAGCCCTACCTCGGGCCCTAGACCAACGCCCAGTGCTCACTCTAGTCCGAAGCCTAGCACTTGCCCGTCGCCTACCAGTACACCTTGCCTACCGATAGCCAGAGCACTAACCCGTGTCCTACGAAATCACCCTGGACGCACCATTAGCCACACCCTAATCTTGACCCACAACCGTTCGGAGTCCTAGGACTACCCGGAGCCCTCCCGTGACACCTACCCCTAGCCCTCGGCCATCCTTTACTACTACCACTAGTCCTAGGCCTAACATGAGCCCTAACCGTAACACTGCCCGTGGGCCTCTGCCAACCACTAGCCCTTCACCTAACTCTACCCCGAGCACTACCCCTCGCCCTAGGCCTACGCCTAGCACGACCTCTGGTCCTACCCCTACCCCTGGCCCTACAGCTCCCCCTACCCATAGGCCCACCCCCATCCCTACCCCTAGCCCCAACACCAACTTCTGGTTCAAAGCCTACTCCGAGGTTTACCCCGACACCCACCCTTTGCCCTATGCCTACCCCAGTGCTACGCCTACCGCTCCCATTAGACCTAGCTCGGGCCCTAGTCCAACGCCCAGTGCTCACTCTAGTACGAAGCCTAGCACTTGCTTGTCTCCGACCAGTACACCTTGCCTACCAATAGCCAGAACACTAACCCGTGTCCTACGAAATCACCCTGGACCCACACTTACCACACCCTAATCCAGCCCTACACCCGTTCCGAGTCCTAGGACTACTCGGAGCCCTCCCGTGACACCTACCCCTAGCCCTCGGCCA